>NC_056740.1:201080477-201373212 GCF_019279795.1 Protopterus annectens
GAGATCCACATCCCGCCCCACCCACAGCAAAAAGACCACAGTGAAGAACTTCTCAAAAGCAAACTTCACGCAACTTAAGACTGGAGTGGTATCCTACAAGGCCCCATAGCCAGTGGAAACCACAACTCACACTGCTGAAACCCTTACAAATGCCTTCTCTGAGCACCTCCAGGAATGTATGGATCAAGCAATCCTAATAAAATCAAGACCCTTTCCACCAAAGGCAGGCGCCGGTCTGGTGGACTCCAGCCATAAACAAACTCTACAACAAGATGAAAGCTACTACATGACAGAGCAAAATCCTAAATGGAAGGCATCTCTGATCAATACTAGCAAAAACTACGATCACTCATAAAATCATCCAAGGCCAACTTTGAGAGAAAAATCGCTAATGACACAAAAGACAATCATAAAGCCTTCTTTAGCTATGTTAGAAACCTGGGTGGAAACTCCCAGATATGCTCAGAATTAGTCCAAAATGATAAAAAATCACTGAACCCACAGACATTGCCAACATACTGGCAGACAGGTTCAGTGCAAATTTCTCCCTCCCTCCCCCAAAGGAGAAATATCTATCCCACAGAGTCTAGCCTCCCAAACATCTCAGATGCCCAGGTGAGAGCTGCTCTCTCTAAAGCAAAAACACAGCATCAATGGGACGGACGGTGTCCCCGGCTGTGTGCTACATGAACTCAATGAGGAACTAAACCCACACATAAGGCTGCTGTTTAATCTTAGCCTTACTACAGGATCGTCCAAAGAATGGCGTCTGCAACTGTGGTCCCACTCCACAAAGGCGCTTCACGGACCTGGAAATTACCACCCCATAAGCTTGAGCCTTGTCTGCAAAGCTATGGAGAGGATCATAATGGAACTCATAAATAAAGACATTGGGGACCTACAGACACTGGATCCTACCCAATTTGGCTTTGTCAAGGGCAGATCCTGCCTCTTGAACTTGGTCGACTTTTTCGAACAGTCACTAAGGCCATTGATGAGGGTAAGGCAGTTCACACAGCCTACCTTGACCTAGCAAAAGTGTTCGACACAATACCCCACTCGGGCATCATAAGAAAGCTCACCAGCTTAGATGTAAACCCATATGTCACAAGATGAGTTGCAAACTGGCTCAAGGACAGAACACACAGGGTTAGAGTTGCTGGTGCCATGTCAGACTCTAAGCCAGTCACGAGTGGTGTCCCACAGGGCTCAGTCCTGGGCCCCCTCTTGTTCGGCATTTATTTTTCTGAAGTGCAGGCAAACATAGGGGGATTGTGGCTGACAAAATTTGCAGATGACTGCAAACTGGGCACCATAATTGACACTCCATCAGACACAGACATCCTCCAGAAAGGTCTCATAGAAATGGATAACTGGTGCCAGAGCCATGGCCTTAAGCTAAATGCCAAAAAATGTATAGTCATACACTTTGGGAAAAACAAGGTAACCCCTAATTACCACATAGGTGGCAATCCATTAAACACGGAAGAAGTTATCAGGGACCTGGGGACCCAAGTTGACAGTAACCTCTCTTTTGACACTCACATTGCCAAAGTGGTTAGGAAGACCTTCTACATTGCCCACCTGATCATGAAGGAATTCACATCCAGATCAGGAGAGGTCATTGTACCCCTGTACTCTTCACTTATCAGACCAATGTTTGAGTACAACGCCCCATTAGGAATGTACCTTACCCGACACCTGCAGCAGTTGTAAAGACCCCAAAAGTTCCTCACCAAAAGGATAAAGGGGCTCAAACATATGTCATACGATGCCCGACTGAAGAAACTCCAGCTCTATTCGGTCGCATACCGTCTGCTCAGAGGTGATCTGTGCCTGACATACAAGGCCATGTCCAACCCGGAATTAAAGGACATGCTCCACCTCAAAAAATCCAAATCCACCAGAGTCACGAGCAAGAGACTTAAACCTCAACACGGATATAAATAGGATGTGCTGGAGGGACAGATTCATCACCCAGAGACTCCCTACACTATGGAACAGAATCCCAGTCCATGTGAGGCAGAGCCCCACACTGACTCTGTTCAAGAGAAATCTTGACGAGTGGATGGGAGATCGTAGGTTTACCCCGGGAATCATCTCTGTATCACTGCTGGACAGAGGCACAGCAAACTAATGGGTATAGTATTCTCATCCTAAGGGGTGGTGAAAGCCACACACACTCTGGCTAGGCCTATAAATGCCCTAGGGCAGATAGCCTAGTATGAACCTATGAACCTATGGAGACAGCCAAACAATAACATGGTGGCCATATCCCAGGATTTGTGAACAGATTCTATGTCATCAGTGCTGTTATACACATGGTGGATTGATAGGTTGACAGGGTTTGTGTGGACATGCATTTAGTGAGTGACTTCATGACTGACAGTGATATGTCTCTGACATACCTCACCACTGGCACGCTGTCCACCGACTGGCCACATGTTTGCCTGTTCTGTTTTGTCTGTTCCCTGGACAGTTGGTGTCATTGGTAAATCAGTTGTGGACTCTGGGGAATGCAGTCAGTAAATAATCACATCTATTGGTATTACCGGCATCATATTCCTCATAAAGGATGTTACAACAAACCCAGTAACATCTGCAACTGTCTCAATGTATGACAGCAATATGTCCAATCTACCCCTGTGTTTCTGCATCTGTCCCCATATGATGTCAGGCTTTGTCCAGATGTCAATGAGGTGCAGACATATGAATTATCATTATTTCTTGACTTCATTCCTGCTACCATCCCAGTGATGTAATAGACCCACAGACATGTCAGGGAAGAGTTCATAGGTTCATAGGATTATACTAGGCCAACTGCCCTAGGGCATTTATAAGCCTAGCCCAAAGTTATGTGGCTTACGCCGCCCCTTATGTTAGAAATACTGTGCCCGTTAGTTTGTTTTGCCTCTGTCCAGTAGTGACAAAGAGATGATTCCCGGGGTAAACCTACGATCTCCCACCCACTGGTCAAGATTTATCTTGAACAGAGCCAGCGAGGTGCTCTGCCTCACATGGACCGGGATTTTATTCCACAGCATGGGGAGTCTTTGGGTGATAAATCTATCCCTCCAGCACGTCCTATTTATATCCATGCTAAGGTTTAAGTCTCTTGCTCTAGTGGTTTTGGTGGATTTGTTTTTTTTGAGGTGGAGCATGTCCATTAATTCCGGGTTGGTCATGGCCTTGTATGTCAGGCACAGGTCACCTCTGAGGAGACGGTATGCAACTGAATAGAGTTGGAGTTTCTTCAGTCTGGCAGCATATGACAGGTTTTGGAGTCCCTTTATCCTTTTGGTGAGGAACTTTTGTGGTCTCTCCAATTGCTGCAGGTGTCGGGTGAGATACATCCCGAATGGGGCATTGTACTCGATCATTGGTCTGATAAGTGAAGAGTACAGGGGAACAATGACCTCACTTGATCTGGATGTGAATCCCTTCATGATCAGGTGGGCAATGTAGAAGGTCTTTCGAACCACTTTAGCAACGTGAGTGTCAAACGAGAGGCCACTGTCAACCTGGGTCCCCAGGTCCATGATAACCTCTTCTGTGCTTAGTGGGTTGCCACCTATATGGTAGCTTGGGGTTACCTTATTTTTCCCAAAGGGTATGACTATACACTTTTTTGCGTTTAACTTCAGGCCATGGCTCTGGCACCAGCTATCAGTTTCCGTGAGACCCCTCTGAAGGATGTCTGCATCCGATGTACTATCCACTATGGCACCCAGTTTGCAGTCATCCGCAAACTTTGTCAGCCATAGTCCTCCTATGTTTGCCTGTACTTCTGAGAAGTAGATGCCGAACAATAGGGGGCCAAGGACTGAGCCCTGTGGGACTCCACTTGTAACCGGCTTGGAGACTGACATGGCTCCAGCAACTCTAACCCTGTGGGTTCTGTCCTTTAGCCAGTTTGCAACCCATCTTGTGACATATGGGTTTACATTTAAGCTGGTAAGTTTCTCTATAATACCCGAGTGGGGTATTGTGTGAAAGCTTTTGCAAGGTCAAGGTAGGCTGTATGGACTGCCTTTCCTCATCAATGGCCTTGGTGACTGTTTCAAGAAGTCGACCAAGTTCAAAAGGCAAGATCTGCCCTTGACAAAGCCAAACTGGGTTGGGTCCAAGGTCTGCAAGTCCCTATGTCCTTGTTTATGAGTTCCATTATGATCCTCTCCATAGCTTTGCAGACCAGGCTTGTTAAGCTTATGGGGTAATTACCAGGGTCCGTAGAGGCACCGCCTTTGTGGAGTGGGACCACAGTTGCCGTACACCACTCCTTGGGCACATATCCTGTGGTGAGGCTAAGATTAAACAGCTGCCTTATGTGCGGGTTTAGTTCTTCATTAAGTTCATGTAGCACACAGCCGGGACCCCATCCGGTCCCATTGATGCTGTGTTTTTAGCTTTAGAGAGCAGCTTTCACCTGCGCATTTGAGATGTCTGGGAGGCTACACTCAGTTGGGATAGTTATCTCTCCTTTTGGGGGGAGAGGGGGTGAAGTTTGCGCTGAACCTGTCTGCCAGTATGTTGGCAATGTCTGTGGGTTCAGTGATTTTTGTATCATTTTGGACTAATTCTGAGCATATCTGGGAGTTTCCACCCAGGTTTCTGACATAGCTGAAGAAGGCCTTATGATTGTCTTTTGAATCTATGGCAATTTTTCTCTCAAAGTTGGCCTTGGATGATTTTATGAAGGATCGTAGTTTCTTGCTAGCGCTGATCAAAGATGCCTTCCCTTTTTGGGATTTTGCTCTATCATGTAATAGCTTTCTCCTCTTATTGTAAAGTTTGTTTATGGCTGGGGTCCACCAGACTGGACGTTTGTCCTTGGTGGAAAGAGTCTTGGTTTTATTTGGGATTGCCTGATCCATGCAGTCCTGAAGGTGTTCATAGAAGGCATTTGTAAGGGCTTCCGCAGCTTGGGTTGTGGTTTCCATTGGCTCGGGGGCCTTGAAGGATACCACACCTGTCTTGAGTAGTGTGAAGTTTGCTTTAGAGAAGTTCTTCACGGTGGTCTTTTTTGTTTGGGGTGGGGGGATGTGGATTTCTAGTGAGATTAGTTTATGATCTGATCTCACCAATGAGGGATATACTTCGGTGTGGAGCATTTTGTCCCCATGTTCGTGATGATGAGATCTAGTATATTTTCTCCTCTTGTGGGGACGGTGACTAGTTGTTCCATGGCATTTGAATTTATGAACTCCAGGAATCTTTGGGCTAGAAAGTTTGGGCTTGAGTAATGTTCCCAGTCTATATTCGGGTAGTTGAAGTCACCCAATATGATGGTGTTTGGTGATACATTTATACCCTCCAGTGTCTTCAGGAAGGCTTTGTGGGTTTCCTGAGTTTGAGAGGGTGGCCTGTAGCATGCTACAAATTGTAGGGCAGTTTTGCTTATGGTTAATTGCACCTGGATGGTTTCCGATGCTTCGTGCATAGCCACCAACCTGGAGGTGTGGGTATCCTTGATGAATATGGATACACCCCCTCCTTTTGTGGTGTGGTCCGGGTTTTGGGGCTGGAACGCATGATATGAGATGAAACCTGATAGTGCCAGGGTGCTCTCAGGAGCCTTGAACCAGGTTTCAGTCAAAGCACAGACATTGATGTTCTCCATACTGAGAAGGGCCTCGAGTGCGTGCATTCTGAAATTTAGACTTCTGGCATTGAGCAGCATTACCCTTAGTTTCTTCACGTTTTTGTTTTCTAGGGTGGTAGGTTTAGAATTTGAGCCTTGCCTAAAAAAGGCACTATGGGGGTGGCAAGAGCCTTAGCCAATATCTGGAATCCCAGGGGTGACAGGTGCAAGCTGTCCCTTGCGAAGCAGCGTGGCTTGTCGAGCATGTCATCCCAGGCAGACAGGCACTGGATCCCCTTTGAATGACACCAGAAATTAAGCCAATTGTTAAAGCTGATCATCTTGTCACTATATTGTGGCATCATTCTTGGTGAAGGAAGGATACTGCTCAGGGTCAGGGTCATACCTGCCTGGGCTACATAATCAGAGAGCTCCTCTATGTCTCTTTTCATGTAGTCCAGGGAGGTACGTCTCAGGTCATTCACACCAGCATGGACAATGACTGTGTCATACTTGTACCTGCCGTGGAGTGACCTGAGTGCTTGTGTTATGTGGCGGATTCTAGTGCCCGATAGGCAGCTTACCGTGACCCTCTCCTTGTTCAGCCTGGTGAGTGGGACGTCAGTGTGTCTGACTATGGAGTCACCTATGACAAGTATGTTTGGTGCTGTATTTGGCCTTAAGGGCAGTGACTGCTTTGCACACTGATTTTGTTGTTTATGTGTTGTTTGTGTGGTGTATTGAGTTTGCAGTTGCTTGGGTGTCTGCTTTGGAGGCCTCTGCTGTTTAGGTAAATTTTTACTCAGAGCCTCCGAGTATGTCTTAGTGTGTTTATGTGTTTGATTCAGTGGTGTGGTTGAGTTATGTGAGACTGGTATTGTGGTGTGTGTAGTTGCCTTCTCCTCCTGCCTGGTCTTGCCAGTCCTGAGTTGAGAGAGCTCAGCCTCCAGTCTGGCTAAATAGCTGCATCTCTCACAAGTGTTAGTGTTACGTGGGAGGAGGAGAGGGTTGTCCGTGTACATGAGGCAATTGTAACATTGTCTCAGAATTCCCAGATTCACCAACTGGGCAGGAGAGGACGCCAGCATCTGACCCTTCGACATGCTAGAAAGAATTATGAGTTGGTATGAGACAGAAAAGTAGTGGGCTTAGCAGGGAAGTGGGCACTCCTGGGGGTTTTGCTAGTGAGAGATTTGTATAATATAGGAGTGCTTGACCTGCAAAGAGAATGCTTATAAGACAAGGGATATGCTTATAAGACAAGTGCTGAGCTTTTGAGAAGAAAAGCTATTTGGAACAAGTGCTGCACTTTTTAGTGAAGGTGTAAACTGTTTAGGTTCCTAACAGAGCAGTTCTAAGGGAAAAATTGAAGAACAGACTTTCTGGAGCCAGAAAGAGTTTAACCTTGTTTAACCGGCGCTGCCTGATGCTGCTCTAGTGGCAACTCTGCACTAAATCGCGCTAAAGCACGTTAAAGCGTGCTTGATAGCAGGGGCTGGAAAGAAGCAGGAATAGACCCAAAACGGACAATAAAACTACAGTTTCAAGTCAGTAACCACCTCTACGGGGGGCAGGGAAGTTGCTCAACAGAGAGACCCTCCTTCAGCCCAAGCAAAAATGGCCTCACAGAAACTTTCAAACAGTTCAGGAACAGAGTCCTGAGGTGAACTGTACATGTGAGAGGTCTGTGTATGTCTGGCCATTGTTAGAAAATCGTCATGACTGTGTACACATGTCATGTGTACATGTTATTTGGGCTGTGTATGGAGGGGGACGGATGTAAGTGTTATGGCTCCTTCTTTATCTGACTATGCATGCTGCTCCAGTTTCTGCTGATCTATTGGCTGTATGTGTTTGTAGGGGCAGACTGAGACACGTTCTGTACCAAGGTAAGAAGTCAGACTACACTGAGAACTGGGACTGTATATATAGGCCTAGTGTGTGAGTGGCAAACAATGATGTATTTTTTAACATAATCTGTATACGCTACTGTTCACTTGACTTACCAGTATGCGACTGTGGTGATACTGGTTGTGGGTATGCACTTTCACACTGGTGTCTGTTTGTCACTGCTGTTACATCACTGTAGTGCCTGATATATATTTGCAAATACATGTGTAATTACCCACAGCACATGCCCTAATTCAATTACTTGTGCTATTTCACTAAATATATGTTACAGCACACAGGAGGGTGTTATTACAGCAACTGTGTTAGCTTATCTATGCCAGCAATTCAGATACATCCCCATTTTCATGGCTTCCACCCACCACTTTCTCAGCCTTGGTCCAGATTCATTGCAGAAAGGGGTTCTGAGCATATCTGTCAACTGGCTGGATTGTTTCAGGATGTCCAGGTTTATTGCTCATATTTCTCATCTGTTTTACAGATTATTATCATTTCTCTGGTAAATCACTGTAATGATATGATTGTTGTCAGAAAATGACGACATACATTTCATTTACCTACCTCACATCCATCAGAATATGTATGCTAAAACCAACTGTGTCACTCTGTCAAGAAGAGTACAAGGAGAAAATGACCTCTTCCTTCCTAAATGCTAATGCAAAACACTTATAAAACAAACTTCAAACTGTTGAAATAAAGGCGAAAGAAACACTATAAGAGCCGGCAAAATCAAATCAAATCAAAACTCTTTAATGTAAGCGCTTTCGGCAAGGACCTTGCCTCGCCTTCATCAGACAAACAATAAAAAAAGCAATTCACTTAGTTTCTCTTTATATCTAAATACGCTAATTAGATGAATTAGCATAAATTGGAGCACCATAGCAACCAAGTAAACAGTCATAAATAAAACGGTATCAAAAACATTAGGCTCCTAAAACATGTTAATAAAAAGCACAATTATAAAGAAAAAAAGTGTTGTCTTAAATGATATACAGTTATCTCAAACACGTTTTAAATCATTATTTGAAACTGTGCTTACAAGGTTCTCAAAGAATTCTAAAAGGCAGATTTTCAAATGTGTGCGAATACATGTACTAATACTAAGTGTGCTTGGAAATAACTATTAAATACAAGCTAATATCAAAGGCAGACATATAAATCCATTTATCTTTTTAATGAAAGCAGCTTCGAAACACACAATAGACAAACTCTCATTGAGACCTGGGAAAGTGTGTGCTCTTGTTTTAATTTGCCACATCAGCTCGTCTATCTCTAAAAGAATTTGCCAGGGACCTCCTCTAATGTCATTAGCCCTGTGCTGCAAGACAGCAAATTTAAAACAATGGCCAGGATGTTCTAAGCTGTGCTTAGCCAGTGCATTGTTGATATCCTTTTTACCTATGGCATAATAGTGCTCATATATATGTTGCTTTATTTTCCTTTCGTTTTTTCCTATATAAAAAGCATTACATAAATTGCACAATGCTGCATAAGTGACACTTCTTGTGTCACAATTATATCTACAATTAATTTTATATGTTCTATTATTAATGGAAAGTTGATTGCTAACCATAATATATTTACATTCGGTGCAGGCACCACACCTAAATATACCATTAGTCCTGTTGGACCGTGGTTTTTTCTTCTTCTCTAAAATGGACTTAAGGTTTTGGCCTCGCCTATAAGTGATTTTGGGTCTAGCTCCCAATGTCCTAAACAACGTTTCATCTCCATTAATAATGTCCCAGTTCTTATTTAAAATGTCTCTAATAAGCTGGTAATCTAAGGAAAATGTACACAGAAAGCTAATTTGATAACCTCTGCTGTTATCTTCACTAAGGGCCACTTCTTGGACAGGCAAATTAACTTGATCGGGTAGACTCTCAACTTGTGGTTCACTCTGACTCGTTAAAAAAGGCATGAAGTGTCCAACACTTCTCTTGTGGGCAATCTCTTTTTTAATATTATCGACTAAGTTACAGGGATAACCTCTATTCATAAACATATTTCAAAGTTGCTCACATTCATATTCAAATTCTAAATCATCCGAAATCATTTGGGTGACTCTGACCATTTGGCCCTTAACCACTGCCTTTTTCTGATAATAAGGGTGGTTACTAGTGAAGTGCAAAAAGGTGTTCGAATAGGTCGGTTTCCTGTATATTGTGCTTTTATATCTACCATTAGCTCTGTCGTTGACTAGTTGGATGTCAAGAAAGTTAATAGACATCTCACCTATATTATAGGTGAACTCTAAGAAGTTGGTAGTCTGTGTGATCTTATTAATAAAAGTTGGGATCAGAGATACTTCTCCCTTCCAAATACAAAACATGTCATCCTGGTATCTTGTATACCAGGAGACATCGTCACAAAAAAGCAAATCTTTAAATAATAAGCTATTTTCCCAAAAGGCCATAATAGCATTAGCAAAACCACCGCCACATGGAGAACCCATGGCGACACCAAACTTCTGCAGGTAGTATTGGCCTTCAAAAAACATAAAATTGCTGGTCAATGCTATTTCAAGTAGTGTCTCAATTAGATAAATGGTGTTTTCTTGCACTTTCTTGAAATGGAGGAAATCTCTGATCCACTCTAAACCAACTCTTTGGGGTATGACAGTGTAAAGGTCTTTGATGTCAATTGTTAAAAAGCACACATTTGCCTGATATTCCAATTTGTTGATGTTTTTAAGAAAACCCCACGAGTCCTTACAAATCTGAGGCTCACTTTCGATTAAAGGTTTTAGCACACTATCTATGTACTTAATGAATATGGAAATACCACCACCTTTGGAGCTTCAGTCCAAGTTCTGCAAACAAAAGGTGTGGAATGAGTTATAGGCTAGTAGTGACCGGGCCTTTAACCAGGTGTCTGTTACAGCACAGATGCCATTGTTCCCCATTCCCATTAATACTTCCAGTGAATGCATTTTCAGATTTATATATAAATATATATATATATATATATATATATATATATATATATATATATATATATATATATACAGAGAGAGAGAGAGAAAGGTGTATAAATACCTACATCTATCTATCTATATATATATATATATATATATATATATATATATATATATATGTGTGTGTGTGTATACAGAAATATATGACAGCTACAAACACATGCAATCTGCGGGTCATGCTGCTGCACACTACATCTACGTCTAAATCTCTTTACGTACATACTGACATATATGTGTGTGTGTGTGTGTGTGTGTGTGTGTGTGTGTGTGTGTGTGTGTGTGTGTGTGTGTGTGTCTGTGTGTGTCTGTGTGTGTCTGTGTATATATATATATATATATATATATATATATATATATATATATGTATTTGTTTACTTTTATATATATGGTTCATATGTTAGTACTAGACTAACTGCCCTTGCAAGCAATTTTAAGCCTAGCCAATTATCCCCATGAGATTCAAACCCTGTACATTGTGTTTGTAAGGCAAACACCTTAACCATTAGGCCACCCTCCCATCTCTCTATATATATTTATATTGATATATATATCAATCATATATGTGTATACTTTATATGTATATCTCTACATATATTACAGATTAATGTTTCTACACACACACACACACACATATATATATATATATATATATATATATATATATATATATATATATGTGCATCTGCATACACATATACATATATCTCTATGTACAAAACCTGACTAATGTTAACAAACCTTTTCCCTACTGTTGAATGACTGTGCTGAATGATATGTTTGAAAAAACATCAGACATAGCTACAGCTCAGATGCCTTAGTGGTACATTGCTGTGGCTATGGTGTGCAGGTTCCTGGGCTCAAGACTTGCAAGGGCTGATTATTTTGTTGCTGGGCAGAACAAGGGCTGCTGGATACAGTTGTAAGTGGGTTAGTGCGGCGGTAAGCATTGCTGACTTCTGGTTAACTATGCTGACAGACTGTTAGGCTTAAAAGTGCTTAATTTGTGTAGGCATCGCTTAGCACCATGCAAACAGGCTTAGCCCCACTTACTACTGCTTACTCTTGCTTACCCCCATGCTAATTTCTTTAAAAGAAAAGAAAAAAGGGGTGATAGGACAGTAGTGAAAAAGAGGGCACAAAGAGGGAGAAACAATATGAAAGATAGGTAGGGATATGCAGGATGGGTGTAGGAAAGGTCCATAGCTGTCCATTTCTTCTACAGCAACAGCTGTGCATATATACTGAATTTGGAGGTACATTTGGACAATCAAACCCTTGAGAGAGGGGCGAGGACAACAATAATTGCGTTGTGAAGCTGATTAGACCACATTACGTGTCCAGTGGATACGTGTGTGAAATGGACAGCTGTATATGGGGCGACATTTTTTTGGGGACGGAGATTGCCCTTTTATTTAAGGTGAGAATGGAATGTTGGGGAAGGATGGTAGGTATATTTAGGAAGGCAGGTTGGGTAGGAAGACAGAAAAGACAGCATACGAGGGTGGTATATGACACATGGGGGGGTAAACATCTTGGACCGGGAGGGGTGTTTGGTAATCGGATGCCCATGAACCCCTAAATGGATACAGTGGGACTGAGGTCCCCACCCATGGGCAGTCACCACTGCACCTTTATGGCCTCAAAGGTCTCTGTGATAGGGGCTGAGCAGGAGGGGAAAGCTGACTCTCTAAATGCACCATGCGGCCCTCAAGCTGGTGTAGCAGATCTCCCAATTACTTGTGAATCTCACTACGCAGAAGACCCCTGACCTGGCTTTGGGTGACAGGATCCTGTCTGTGCCCATGCCAAGGGGGGGATGAGCCCCATCCCCTGGGGTGGTTCCACCCAATGGTGGTGCAGGACCAGTGGACGAGGTGGTCCCAGAGTGGGTCCAAGATGTGCTGGGGTGTGGTGCCATGGCCAGATAAGGCAGGAGAGGCAGATTCACTGGAATCATCCTTCCCAGCTGTGCTATGGTGTTGCAGTTTTAGAACATATGTTGGTTAGCAATGGTAAACACATTCCAGGATTAGTTATAACAGCATGCATTAGTGTTCCCATTAACCCAAAACAATGGATTTGGAACATTTGCGTAGCAAACAGAACACAAGCATATATGGAACCACAGTGGCCATTACACCGACATGCAGATTGCATTGATAGCAACAGGCCACCAGTGATAGTATTTGAACAGGGAACATTAATTAATTGGAATACATTTCAACATGTGTAGAACAATAGGACACATGTCCCAACAGTAGGTTTGGTGGAAAACATACCCATTCATTTATGTGTTTAGATTATTGGTGAAGATAAGGTGGGGGAAGATGTCAATTAACAAATGCAGATTCTTGCAGTGGTCACAGCTTTAATGATCATTGCTCTAACTATTATTCTACAGGTATTATTACAACAACCTATGGCCTTGGGTTGGGAAGTAGTATGTTTGTACACAGTGTATAATTACAGCCTTCTTATAGCTACTTTATACCTTCTCTTACCTGGAAGACCTGTGGAGGGAATATTTGTTAATACTACCTGACTCTTTCTACCCATATTCACATAGACAGGGTTACACGTGCAGTCAGTGTGTGTGTGTGTGTGTGTGTGTGTGTGTGTGTGTGTGTGTGTGTGTGTGTGTGTGTGTGTGTGTGTGTGTGCACTACTGACATACACTGCCATTTCTGTCAGTCACCCTGGTTGATGGTAGCAGGGACTGGTAGCTGTGACAGCATGAAGCTTTTGAACATTTCTTAGGGGAGACCACTTGGTGTATGTACTTATCCTGCTGTCATTTTCAGCCTTGGGGTTGGACCATGGGTATTGGACCCAGTATAACTACAGCCTTCTTATAGCTACTTTATACCTTCTCTTACCTGAAAGACCTGTAGATGGAATTTATGTTGACACTACCTGACTGCTTCTACACATATTCACAAAATCTTAGTTGAAATTATGCATACAGCTTACTACCACTCCCAGGATTCGAACCGTGGTTGTTTCTGCTAAAAATACAAGTTTGTGTTTCATCAGAATGAGCTATTGAGAAACTGCTGTCTCTTTCTTGAATGTTTTCTGTCTAATTCTCTCTTGGTTGTACAATCTGACCTTGTGATTACAACATTCTTATATATACATTCCTATACATAAAAGTTTTGAAATGATTTATTGTGGTCTCATTTTTATATCACAAAATCTTGGCATTTTAACAGGGTTGTGTACACTTTTTATATCCACTGTATGTTTATAAGGAGAATGATGAGTTGAGGATGAAGATTTACAAAAAAAAAACTGCAAATTAATACTTTTTTTTTAAATATAGAAGTATGCATCCTGTTTTTAGGAAATACAATATAGTCAAAGGACAGCTCCAGAGAGTGAGCGATTTGACTGATAGTGATGAATTATTTTACAGTGAGGGTGTTTCCCATGTTCTAAATTGTTTGTGAGGGGTTATCCGAAAAAAATAGTGAGCCAGAAGTTCAAAGAAGTGAGTGACAGTAGGGTGAATAATAACAATGGAGAACCGAAAAATATGAGGCAGCTGGATAGAAGTTCTAGTAACTATAAAATGGCCATGCTAGTACACTTTTCTTTAGATGCTGAAGAGATTAAGAAAATAGTGAGACAATTGTAAAATTTTAAGTAGTTTTCCTGAGGTGAGAAACGTTGTAGGGGAAGAGCCCATTTTTATTAACAAAACAGGGAAGAAATTTTGTTTCCATAATAAATTACGTTTTAAAAAAGATATAGTGGGCAAGACTGGTATGATTAAATCTTTTGCATCTATTCATTGCAGTTTTTTGTTGACATAAGAAAGAAGCTTTTATTAGGAATATTAAAGTTTCTATTAAGGGTTGTAGATCAAGCTTTGTAATATATTTGTCTACATGCTCTTCATGTACAGCGTATTATATAGGTAGGACCACTAGGGAGTTGTGGAAAAGAATATGTGAACATACATAGGCAGTGAAGAGAGATGATAGTGATGGGGGCGGAGGCTAATGGCTAACTGAGAGCAGCTTGATTTTGAGCTCTTCATACTCATACTAGAAAATACAGGAAAAACTAAATATATTTAAAAAAATTTGGGTAAATATTGAAGACGAAGTAATTTATAACAAAACTACCAATTTTGAAGAAAAAATTCTGAAATTTTCCTGTCAAATACTACAGAGGACATTCCAAACTGTTTGAAGATGAGTAACTCCAAGAATTCACACTCAGACTCTATTATAAAAAAAGAGATGCAACAGATATCTGCTACTTTGCTGGACTTATCGCTAAAAATGGACAGATTTACTGAAAATCTAGAAAGTCTTAAGGATAACTGCCAAAAACAAACAGAAGTTTTAAAAGAAATCTTACAACAGCAACAAATAAAAATATCAGACATTGAGACTTCCTTAAGTGATGTTGATGGGAGGTTAAAAGAAAGTGAACTACATACTCAATTTCTGCTACAACAGAACACTTGGTTAATAAATAAAGTTGATGATATAGAGAATAGAGAAAGAAGGACAAACATAAGGATTTTTGGTCTTCCAGAGAAATCCGAAGGTGATGACATTATCTCATTCTTGAACTCTTGGTTTCCTGAAGTTCTCGGACTAAAAGAAGGCTTATCTTATGGGATAGAAAAGGCACACAGAGCTATCGGTAAGCCACTTTCTATTTCTTCTAAATCAGCTCCAAGATCCATAGTAGTTAAATTTCTTTCTTTTATGGACAAAGAGCTTATACTGAGATCTGCATGGAGGAAAAGTCCTGTTATGTATAAACAGTCATTATTAAGATTTGATAATGACTATTCAACAAGAGTTCTGGATATAAGGAAGAAAACATGGCCATTAGTAAAACTTTTAAAACAACATAAAATCAAAGCACAGCTCTCTTATCCAGCCAAAATAAGAATCCAATATAACAACGACATGAGAACATTCAACAGCATAGAGGAAGCCACATCTTTCATAAAGAATAATAACATAATTCCACTACCTGAAGAAATGGACTGGTTAAATTCATCTTCTTTAAAAAGGGCTCCAGGAAAAAATATTTGGTCGGAGGCAAGAGAAAAAAAGAAACAAAAGACTGACAAAAAGAACTCTGATGATACTATTTCTCTCAAAGTATAAACTAAGGTATGATTATAATATATTAAAACTAAACTCTTTAATACACTAGTATAAAGCAGTTTTTTTTTCTTTTCTTACTTAATTGTTTAGTTTAATATAATACTTAAATTTTAGTACTAATTAATCTTACTAAAGCCCTGAAGTATATATTTATTCTCTAAATACTTGAAAACAATAACCAATGAAGTCTACTAGACATTCTTTTTATTTTGTCACTAAGCTTTTAATATAAACTGCCCTTTTAAATGGTTTTCTCTATACAACTACTTAGTTGATAAATTAAGGCACTTTCAATGCCTGAATAAATATTATCATTTTTAGTAATCACATTTATGTTATTTAAAAGTGCACATTCAAAATTCATTGATTTAATTTGATGTAGAGTATTGTGATAAAAATGTTATACAATAGAATCACTCATGAACATTTTAGATGTATTCAGTATATTACTGTATTATTTGAAAGTAAAAAAACATCCACAAGCCTTCTGCTCAGTTATTTTTAGTTTCCTTATCTAAAAAGTTGTTCACCACTTCATACATTGCAAGTGATATATTTAACTGTACATAGATGTAATTTAAGTTACTGGCCAGAAGATGGCGTGTAAATACACACTATTGCAGAGTTTTCCTCTTTAACACTGCTGTTTCTTTTCTATACAAGTATTTGGTAACTAGAATAGTGCAAAATAATAATTTATTCAAAAGTGCACATTCAAAATTCATTGATTTAATTTGATGTAGAGTATTGTGATAAAAATGTTATACAATAGAATCACTCATGAACATTTTAGATGTATTCAGTATATTACTGTATTATTTGAAAGTAAAAAAAAACCATCCACGAGCCTTCTGCTCAGTTATTTTTAGTTTCCTTATCTAAAAAGTTGTTCACCGCTTCATACATAGCATGCGATATATTTAACCGTATATAGATGTAATTTAAGTTACTGGCCAGAAGATGGTGTGTAAATACACACTATTGCAGAGTTTTCCTCTTTAACACTGCTGTTTCTTCCCTATACAAGTATTTAGTTACTAGAATAGTGCGCTATCATTGCCTGAATAAATATTGTTGTTCTTGGTGAATGCTTTTATGTAGCTTAGAGGTACGCATTTACAATTTGTTAATTTGAATTAATGTAAAGTATATTAATGAAAATATTATAAAATGGAACCACTCGTGAACATTTTGGGAAGCATCTAGAACATTAATGTATTATCTGAGGGTGGACAGTATTCATGAGCCTTCTGCTCGGCTTTTTCAGTTTTTTTGTCTGAAAAGTTGTTCACCGTCCACATTCATAAGCACGCGATATATCCTAGCATGTTTAGATGCAATTTAAGTTACTGATCACAAGATGGCGTGTAAAAACGCACTATCGCAGAGTTCTTTCCTTAACACTGCTGTTTTGATTACAGTAAAGGAAGCGTTTGCTTCAATTATTTTCACACTTCATAATATTTTTTCGTATTTTATTAAAAATTTTATGGTTTATTATCAATCTCAGCTAATATCTCATGCAAGTATAGCGCTAGATCTGCTTTGAAGACAGCGCTATTATAACAAGAAAGATAGTGACTCATTTAAATACTGTTGTGTCTTAATGGGTGAGTGTCTGGTAAAAGTATAATACATGCGCTCTGTGAACACATCTAACCGACACTGTGTTAGATAAGTTACTTATAGTTATTAAGTTATATAGAAATGGAAGAAGAGGGAAGGAAAAGGGAAGGTGAAGAAAAAGTAAAAAAAAAAAAAAAAAGATCCTGAGTGTCAGCTTACTGGGAATTATACTTTCATTTATCTAAAGATTGCTTTATCATACTTGTTATTGTATAAAAGAAGTACTATACGTAATAAATGATTAGTTACGGGACAAGAGTGCTATTGCACCATTATCAAGGTAGATTTCCTTTGCAAGTATAATTCTAATTTTGACCTTTCTCCTTTCTGTTTTATAGTTTTAACATATAAGTTGAGACCTTTTACTAGTTACCAGATGCTCACTACATTTGTGATAAGCAGAAGACAATATCTGATATGTGTGATCTTTAAATTGAACTTAATAGAGAAAATCTTATGAATAATAACTTACTAATAACAGAACTACAAAAGATCACATATAAGTAATTTAGGAGTGAAATCTTTTACACATTTTATTAATTTTAGATTGCGGAATTATCAGAGTTATAAAACTGACATTAACTAAATAATGAGAAAATGCTTTAATGTAAAGCACTATAAATATTGCTTTAATTCTATTATATTAAATCTTATAAATGAATATTATTATCTGTACAGACTTTAATTGGTTTTGATAAGTGGTTAGCTATATGTCAATTAACTTCACTATGCTGATGTAATACCTTATATAGATCTAAAAATATGTAAAAAAATCTCTTTTATTTTAAACAGTATCTATCATACTCACTCTACTTCTTTTTATTATTAATAACAATGTTAAATATCACTAATGAACATTAATGATCTGACATTTGCTAATATATTATCTACAATTGGTAATTTGCAAAAATTTCATAATATTAATGAAAAATGAACATCTAATATATTGTTAAAGTAATTAACAAATGTCTTATTTAAAATTGTTTGCAATTTGAAATAATATCTCATTTTAGAATCTAATTAGTAATGAACAAAACTTCACAGACTAGGCATATATGTTATTTACATAATAAGTGTATCTTGTTCTCTGGTTTTAGTTTTCATTTTTTTGAGGAGCTCAATTTAAAGCAACATTTCCTCATTAATGCAACTATTATTATTGAGGGTAAATCTGTTTGAACTTTTAAGTCCAAACAGATTTGAGGTGCTAGACCCTTCATGTTTGGGATTTAGAATGGTAAAATCATTAATTGTTTATTCAAAATATGTTAACGCAATGTTTTTCAGCTTTTTCATTTTTCGGTGGTCCAATTTGAAACTTTTTTTAAGCATAAATAGAAATAAATATATTCATTTCAAAATAACTTTTAAAAGAAAGGATAAATCTAATACTCAAAACACATTAACTTCCAAGGTAAAACAAAATTTCAAGAACAAACAATCCAAAAGTACAAATAAATACTAAAAAAAATGGCAGACACAACTTTATTATCTATAAATATTAATGGTTTAAATAATTCTATAAAAAGGTCGAATTTTCTAAGATATTTGAAATTACAAAAAGCACAAATCATATTTATACAAGAATCTCATTTTAAAAGAGATGATAATTTCACATGGAAACCTAGTGACTATCTAATTCTTTCTCACTCCCTTTACAAAAAAAAAAAAAAAACAAGAGGAGTTATAATTTTATGGAAAAAAAGTGTAGTCATTCCTCAGATCATTTACAAACACGAAGATAAAGAAGGGTTAATATCAATTGTAATAATAAAATATCAAAATAGAATTTGGACTTTAATAAATATTTACTGGATTCCTGGAATATGATTGTCTACGGTTAAAAAACACATAGAATTAATTAACAAAGTAAATAAAGGTATGATAATAATGGGGGGAGATTTCAATTGTATTCTAGATAACTCTGAAACAACTAATAAAAGAAAGTTACGTCTCACACCCGTAAGTAAATATTTCAAGAGATGCTTAGAAAGCTTAAATCTAATAGATACATTTAATTTTAAAGATTCTAACTCATTAAGTTACACACATAGCGATTATCGCTTTAATACTAAAACAAGAATAGATAAAATATTGGTCTCCTCTGATTTAAACAGTAAGATAACAAATTTTTTATTATTCCATGTCCCCTCTCAGACTATAATGCCTTAATTCTTAAAGTACAAATTGATTTCAAAAGATTAAACACTATAACTAGAATACCAGCTTACATCCTTAAATTAAAAGAGTTTAAACCTTGGCTAGATTCAGAAATCAAATATTTCTTAGAAACAAATCCTATTAATGATACAAATAATATAATAACTTGGGATACACTTAAGGCTTTTTTGTATGGCAAGATTATAGGATGGTTTAAAAATAAAACAAAGGAATGGGAATCTGAATTACACAACATACAAAAACGAATAACAGAAATAAATACAAGTTCTTATGATGTAATAGATTCTCAGGAAAAAAAAAGAAATTATAGATTTAAATAAAAAATACAATGAATTCCTCACTCATAAAACAAATCTAGCTTTGGAAAAACTAAAATTTGCTTCAATTTCAACTTCTCCAAAACACTTACATAATCTAGCAATGAGAATTAAAAAGCAGAACTTAGAAAATAACATCATAAATATAATACATGAAGGAAAAGGGAAAAAAAAAGGTATCTGATGTGAATGATATTCTTGAAGCTTTTAAGTTCTATTATGCTAAGCATTATGGAAATAATGATAATAATATTTCATTTTCAGATCGGAAATTTAATAGTTCCTTAATAAAAAAACTACCTGACCAATTAAAAGTAGAAATGGACAAGCATATCGCCATAAAAGAAATAAAAGATATAATTAAAGTAAGTAAAAACAACAAATCACCAGGAATGGATGGAATAATAATGGAATTATATAAAATTCTTCCAAATTCAGCAATTTCTCTACTTCATAACATGCTAAATGATATTCAAACTCAAATGATTACTCCACCATCCTGGAAATATTCACTAGTTACCCCTATAAAAAAGATAAAAGCGATCCATCCCAATGTAGCTCATATAGACCTATCTTTCTGCTTAATAATGATTATAAAATCTTTATGTCTATCTTAGTAAATAGAATTAAAAAATCCCTGACTAAAGTCATAAATGAAGACCAAACAGGCTTTATATTTGGAAGACACACATATGACAATATTCAGAGAATTTTAACCATTACAGAAGCTTTGAACAGAGACAATTCAGAAGCTCTTATAATCACATTAGATATAGAGAAAGCATTTGATTCAGTAAATTGGAAGTATCTATTTAAAATTTTGGACCTTTTTGAATTCCCATTAAACTTTATAAATTTAATAAAGAATATATATAAAGATAACCTGGCTTATGTAAAATTAGGCCCATTTACCTCGGAAGCTTTCAAAATAACTAAAGGCTCTAAGCAAGGTTGCCCTATGTCTCCCATACTGTTTGCCCTGGCGATAGAATTATTTGCGTCTGCAATATGAAGTGATCTAAAAATAGAAGGAATTAACTTTTACAATAAATTTAATTCTAAAATCATGTTATTTGCTGACGATATATTGCTGACTTTAAGACCGAATGAAGAGTCATTGCAAGAATTAGAGAAACAAGTAGAATATTTTTTTTCCATTTCAGGTCTTTGTTTCAATAAATCCAAATCAAAACATATACTTCTAAATAAAATAGATGACTTACATCTGAATAAATATCAAATAATTGGAGAAAAGGTTTCTTCACTAGAATATCTAGGAATTCTTATATCTGAGAACATAGATACTACCATGACCTTAAATTATAATAAAATCCAAAATTTAATTCAAAAACAAGTTAATAGCTGGAATAAATTAATGTTAAACTTGGAAGATAGGTTACAGTTAATAAAAATGATATTACTACCACAAATAAACTATATAGCATTAGCAATCCCTATTTTACTAGATAAAAAAGTTATAAAGACAATACAGAAACTTTTAATGGATTTTTTTTTGGTATCCAAAAAAGAATAGAATTGCTTTCTCACATCATATTAGACCCTGGGACTTGGGAGGAATTAAATTTCCAGACATAGAAACGTATATTAAAGCTTCCATCATTAAACTTATACTAAATTGGGTAAATCCAAATTATTCATCCACATGGAAAATTTTACATTTAACTTTCTTCTTAAATGAAAACAAAATATTAAAAAATATGGATTTGGAGAATTATAATAACATATTTTGGCATGTACTGTGTCATAGCTTACAAAATAAAACAACAAAGCCCACTAATTTATCATATCTGAATAATATTTATAATCTATTTAGAAAATTTATAATTACAAATCCAGACATAAAATTATGGTTCGAACTCTTAATACCATTTAAAACATCAAAGAATTTTAAAGAAAAAATCCAAGAAAAAATGCTCATTAATTGGGAATCCAAAAACTTTATTTACTGGTTTCAATGCTTAAATAATCACAGTACTTTAACCACCCAACAAGTAATAAATGAGTTTAGTATATTTGAAATAGACAGAACAGAACTTCAAAAAATACTACAATATGCAAGTGATTTATGTAGAATTATTAAGGATTCAAACTTTAATACTATACCTAAGTTCATAAAATATATGCAAGAATTGATTTATGGAAATCATAATAAGCTAATTTCTATATCTAAATTATACAAAATTTTAATAGTGTATAAAACCAAAATAGGTCAAAATGTTGTGAACATTTTAACAAAGGGCTTGACAATAAATCTATCATCTGAAGGTATAAATGACCTTTTGTTGTCAGTTAAGCTAACATCAAACTTCCAGATATGGAAAATCTTCACATGGAAATTTTTACATAGAGCCTTTTATACACCATATAAAATAGCCAAATTTGACCCTGCCCAAAAGCCCACATGCTGGAGATGTACTGTAAACTATGAGGCAGATTGGATACATATATTTTATGATTGCATTAAAAAATTCTGGGAAGATATTAATAGATTTCTTCAAGCCATTTATAATGATAAATTTGTTCTAACAAAATCTTTAATTTTTTTGAATGTAGATGACTCAGTAACTATGAGTAAAAGTGATCAATATCTTTTATGGTCTATTCTGGCTGTAGCCAGAAAATGTATAACAAGAAAATGGAAATCCACTGTCCCTCCAAGTTATGAAGACTTCATATCTCTATTAAAGGAATCTGCACAAAAAGAAATAAAAGTCAAAGAAGAAAGAATTTTTCCCAGACGTTTGACAGACAATCCTTGGAATAAAATCTTAATACTTATAGACACATTACAAAAGGATAGAATTTCTTCTACATGAAATTGAAATGTCATAAACTAAGATGGACTTATGTGAATATATGCCAGTAAAGGTTATACTAGTTCTATGAGATTATTCCTCTTTATAACCTTATTGGTTAATCCTTTTCATTGGACCACCTGTAAATATTGTACATATTGTTATAGTTATTAACTATTTTCTTTTATTTTGAATTGTAATTTAAATTTACTGTATCATAATTTGTCTACAAACAAAAAAAATAAAAATTATTTAGCAGAAAAAAAAGAGATGATAGCAATAATGCATGGGGAACATTACATTGATACTAAATGCAGTGGTTCACCTAAGTTTTTTATTTTGGATTATGTATTTGATTTCAAAAATAGGTTAGATGCTGAAGAAGAGTTGACTGGAGGGTGTACTGCTGGATCCTTAGATTAGATGTTAGCAACCCTCCAGGGCTCAATGACAAAGAACATTTTAAGATTTTTCTAAAGAGAAAGAAATTGGTGCATTAACTTTAGGCATTATTCTATTTTCAAGTTAATTTGTTTGATTGAAATTATGTAATTTTTTTAATTGATGTGCATTTTTTCATTCAGTCTGAAGAAGTCTATCTATAGATAAAAGCGCTTACTGGATGTTAATGGATCATTAAAGGCTGGAAGCTCTATTTGGTTGTTTTTGTATTTTGTACCCTTGAGAAAGGCCTTAAATAATTCCAGTAATGCCAAGAAAGAGTGAGTTTTGATAAAGTGAAAATTAGAGACTGCAGCAAGTTGAAACTTCATTGTAGAATAACTATCTCCACTATTGAAAGTGGAAGCAAGGAAGTCAGGAATAGCTGTAACAGGTGCTGAAAATGGATCTAGTTTCATCTGGAGAGCCCAACTGGAAAATCTTTTCCATTTACTCTTAACTTTTCTAGTAGAATCTTTCAGGAATGATGCATGGATATGATGCACCAGGTAAAAAAGCCTTGACTGCCTGGCCATCACTGGAAATGAAGAAACCACAAGGTCAACTTGATGGTCCGAACAGCCAGATGAGGTATTCCAGACAGATGAGAAAAAGTCTTGAAAAGGATACAATTACCACAAAGGATGAATTAGATGAGGCCAGAGGAAGGGGAAACCTTACCTGTCAATGCCAGAATGGAGCTATGAGCATTACTTTACTCTTTCACTGAAATGCTTTCTGAAGAAACTCAGAGAACCTCTTGGTGACTCCTTTTCTGGGGGGAATCATGGCAAAGTACCTGCTGCATTTGGAATTGAGGAAAAAGAGAAAAGGTTGCAGCACAGTTGAACCCATGGGCAAAATATAATTTTTGTCACTAATGGAATGAAAGACTATTAGTGAGGGAGTAAAAGAGACCTGCCTAGTTTGTCTGCCAGCACGTTGGACTTCTCTGGAATATGTGTTGCCAATAGAAAGTGGCCAGAAGAGATCACCCTTTGCCACACTCTGATTGCTTCCTGACATAAGGGGTAGGATGGCGTTCCTCCTTGTTTGTCAATGTACCAGAACACTGACAAATTGTCCGTTGCCTGCAACACTAATACAACTGCTCTCATTTCTATGGCATTGATGTGAAGATTGACCTCTGACTAAGATCACGTGCCTTGGACCATCCTTTCCAAATAATGCCCCCCTCATCATAATTGGGAAAAACCCATAGTCACTTTGGCCTTGGATGTTGAAGAAATGAAAGGGTGGCCCTGAGAAACTTCTGTGTGAATCCATCAGGATCTCTGCTTTCTGAAAACAGTTGTTCAAATTGGTGAGGTCAAAGGGTAATATTCTATCAGCCATTGCACTGCAAGTGTCCATTGTAGTACCCTCATGAAAAATCTTGCAAGAGTTACTAGAACTATTGAAGCTGTCATTGATCCGAGACACAAGACTAGCCTTTCTAGAGGGTAAGGAAGAGAATGAACATGTGATGCTTGTCTCTGCAGCATGTTTTGCCTTGTCTGTGTAAGCCTGCAATCTGTGTCATTGTGAGGGGAAAGCTGACTCTCTAAATGAACCATGCGGCCCTCAAGCTGGTGTAGCAGATCTCCCAATTACTTGCGGATCTCGCTACGCAGAAGACCCCTGACCTGGCTTCAAGTGACAGGATCCTGTCAGGGCCAGTAGGGTCCAGGACCTGAGTGGGAAAAAGTTGAGACTTGGTATAGTTTACTGTATTGCCCAGTTAAAGACAGATGGAGCAAGTAAACCTTGGCCTGGATCAATAGAGCTTGGTGATAACAGAAAAGAGCCAGTCATTCAGGTAAGGAAACACCTGGAATCATAGCAGTCTCAAGTGAGCTGCAACTCCTGCCATGAACTTGGTGAACAGCCTGGGGGCTGTAGTGAGCTCAAAAGGCATAACACTGAACTGACAGTGACTAGTTCCCAGCTGACATCATAGCACCTATCTGTTTTAATGTGATGGTATGCATCCTGATCTATACAGCACATCCAATCATCCTTGCACAAGAGTGGCAGAATGGACTAAACAGTAACCATTTGGAATTTTGAGTGTTTGTTAAACTGATTTAGATTGCTGAGATACAAAATTGGTCTTAGGTCTCCGGTTTCTCTTTGGTACTAAAAAGAAGCTCAAGTGCATTCCAGGTTCTTGCAGGTCTGGGAGGACCATTTGGATGACTCTTTTTATAGGGCCATAGGAGGTTACCAGGCTAATGACCCGGAGGTCATTACAAGCCTAGCTGTTTCATCCCACTGTAATACCATAGATACTCTAGTCAATACCTAGGATTGTATTTAGTAATGACTGCCCATGTCCAGGAGGGTTGTGGGCACTATCCTCAGTAAGAATTCATGGTGCACCATCCACTCATCCAGGTTCCTTTTGAACAGTGTCATAGATGTGCTCTGCTTCACATGAATTGGCAGCCTATTCCCAAGACATGGCAGTCTCTGGGAGACAAATCTGTCCCTCCAGCATGTCCTATACAAGTTGCAGACCATATTTAGGTCTCTAGCTCTAGTCCCATTTGATTTATGGATGTGCAGCAAATTTATTGGTTTTGGGTCGGAGATTGCTCTGTAAGCCAGGCATGTCTCCCCTAAGAACTCTATATGATACTGAGTATAGTGAATGGGACATTAGTCGGTGTGTGTAAGGCATGTGCTGGAGTCCCTTGATCTTCTGAGGTCTCTCCAATTGCTGCAGGAGCTTTGTAAGGTACATGCCAAAAGGGGCATTTATACCAATTATGGGCCTGATTAATGACGAGTATAGAGGGGGTTATTACCTCCTTTGCTCTAGAGGTGATGCCTTTGCTAATCAAGTGTACTATGTAGAAAGCATTCCTTACTACAGTAGACACATAGTGGTCAAAGTTAAGGTCACAGTCTACTTCTGATCCCAGATCCCTTACCACTTCATAGGTACATAGGGTATTGTTGATGTGATAGTGAGATGGGACATTGTTTTTACCAAAGGAAATTATGATGCATTTCTTTGCATTTAGTTTGAGACCATGACTAAGACACCAGTCATAAGTATACTGACATCATTTGGGGATTCAATAATTGCACCCAGTTTGCAGTCATCTGTAAACTTGGTCGGCCACAGCCCCTTGGTTTTGGCCTGAACTTCTGAGAAGTATATACCAAACAGTAGAGGGCCCAGCACTGACACTTGTGGCACCCCACTGGTGACAGGTCTGCTAGTTGATGTGGAGTCACCTAATTTGATAGTATGTGACTGGTTTGTGAGCCAGTTGATAACCCATCTTACAACAAAGGTGGTTTACATTCAGTTTGCTAAGTTTATTGATCATGAATGTGTGAGGGATTGTGTCAAAGGCTTTGGCCAAGTCGAGGTATGCTGTGTGCACAGATTTGCCCTTGTCAATGACCCTGGTCACATTTCTGAAGAAATCCATCAGGTTTAACAGGCAGGATCTGCCCTTGATGAAGCTGAATTGGGTCAGATACAGGGTTTGGAGGTTGCCTCTGTCTATTTATGAAGTCCATGATGATACGTTCCATAGCCTTACAAATGACACTGGTCAGACTTATGGGTCGATAATTCCCTGGGTCTGTTGCTAAGCCACCTTTGTGGAGAGGGAATAACTGTTGCTGTACTCCATCTGTGGTTAGGCTACAACTGAATAGGGTAACTTAATGGTGTTGCTAGTTCATGTTTTAGTTTGTTTAGAAGACAGCCTGGGATGTCGTCTGGTCCCATAGAGGCTATGTTTTTTGCCTTAGACAAGGCTTTAATGACCTGCTCTTTGGATATATGGGGTGGGGGGTGAAGGGTTGGGGCAAGGTTTGCGATACGTTTGGAGGGGATAAGGGAGTGAAATTTTTGCCAAATCTGTCTGCCAGCAGGTTTGCTATCTCTGTGGGATCAGTGTGTTTGACACAGATAGTCACTAGTTTGGCACATGCTTTGGTTCTACCTTTCAGGCTGTGTATGTAGCTGTAAAAGGCCTTATGGTTATTCTTGGTTGTGATTGCTAAGTTTTTCTCAAAGTTACCCTTACAGGATTTGACATGTTGTCCTATTTGTCTGTTGAGGCTGAGGAGGGTGCCTTTCCATTGTTGGGGCCTCGCCTCAGTTTTTTTAGGCAGCAACTTTTTGTGTTTATTGCTGCTGGATGTCCACCAGGGCAGCTTGTTTTTACCTGGGGCTCTGGCTTTAATTCTCTCGGGAACAGCTGAGTTTATATACTTATACAAGTGATTGCACAGGGCTTTAGTGTAAGATTTGGTGTAGTTACCACTTCCAGCTGGGGGTGGGGCTTGAAATGCATTTATACCTTCCCCTGGGAGGGTATAGTTCCCCTTGGTGAAATTTTTTAGTCTGACTTCACCCTTTGTGAGTTCTGGTGTTAGTGCCAGTATGAAGGAGGCTGACTTGTGGTCAGATTTAACTAATGAGGGTCCAACAGTTGCAGTGGTTCATCTGTTTGTCATATTAGGTGAGGACCAGATCTAATATGTTTACTCCTCTTATTATGGTTTGAGCAATTTCTTTCCAGGGCAATTTGAGTTAACAAAATCAAGGAACTTTTGTGTTAGTGAGTTAGAGCTAGAGTAGGTTTCCCAGTTGATGGTGGAATAATTGAAATCCCCCATGACCAGAGTGTTTGACAATATTTGGATTGACTCCAGTTTGGTCAAGTAGGCCTCATGCATGTCTTGATCCATGGAGGAGGATCTATAGCTAGCTATGACTTGAATGGAGGTCTTACCCACAGTAATCTGAACTTGGTGTAACTCCATGAAGTTGTCCTGTCTACCTACTCGGGGGAGGGAGGTGAGTTTATCTCTAATATAGATAGAAACACCACCTCCTTTGGTTCTTATCCATTCATTTTGTGGTCTGAAGGTGTGGAAGGCACTGTAACCTTACAAGGCCAAGGTACTCTGTGAATTCTTGAACCAGGTTTCTGTGATTGCACAGACATCTACATCTTCCAGTGATAGGAGTGCTTCCAGGGTGTGCAGTTTTTGTTTTAAGGTCCTGGAGTTTAGCAACATAACCCTTGTTTTATGATTGGAAATTTTCATGTTGGTAATTTTATTTTTGAAACCTTGCCTAAAAGAACACTATGGGGAGGCAAGAGCCTTTGCCAGCAGCCAAAAACCTATTGGTGCCAGGTGCAAACCGTCTCTGGCAAAGCAGCAAGGTGTGTTGACCATGTCATCCCAGGCTGACAGAAACTAGATCCCCTTTGAATGACACCAAAAAGTAAACCAGTTATTGAAATAGATCATTTTTGTTTATATTGCGGCATCATTCTAGGTGAAGTAATATGCTGCTCAAGGCTAGGGACATTCCTATCTGGGATGCATACTCAGAGAGCTTAATCATCTCTCTCTCTCTCTCTTCATATAGTCCAGTGATGTATGTCTCAAATCATTCACTCTAAAGTACAGTTTTGTACCTACCATAAATGTAGATGTTCGAGTGCTAATACAGCTACAGTCATAACAGATGGGTTCTCCAGCCGTCAGGCGGGTCCTCGGTCGGCTGAATTCCAAAGTCTAGGTCCGGCGTCGGTTGTCGTCACTTCTTCCCTGACGTCAGTGCGACAGGGGTATAAAAGAACCAGCCGATGCCATTTTCTTCAGTTTTTTCTTGCCCCAGATGTCAGGTGCCCCCAGAAGGAAGGCAATACATAAATCTGTGTAATAAAGCAATGCCATATAATCAAAATACAGTAGTGCAAGCAAATACATCATGAATGAATACCCCAATCTGGTTGCATGAGGATATGTTAGCCAATAGGCCTGTCCCAAGAGGGGAAGGAGGGAGGGAAACCTGGACTGCAGTTGTATTAGCACTCGAACATCTACATTTATGGTAGGTACAAAACTGTACTATGTTCATCGTGCATACAGCTGCAGTCATAACAGATGGGTAGAATCCCAAAGCTAAGAAAGGGGTGGTAGGCACTAGGTGGAACTAGGAGGAGCCAGAATGCCCTGCAAGACTGCAGTGGCAAAGCCTGCTCTAGATTTGGAGTATAGTGGAAGGTGGTAGTGCTTGGAGAAGGTATGCACAGAACTCCAAGTGGCTGCTTCTAAAATATCTTTGGTAGGAACTCCTCTAAGAAAGGCTGCAGAGGTAGCCATGGCCCTTGTGGAGTGAGATCTGATGCCTGTAGGTACAGTTTTGCCATGAAAAGAATAGCAAAAGTGTATGCAATGGGCTATCCATTTTGAGATTGTCTGTTTGGAAATTGGCTTTCCTTGAGCTCCTATAGCATAGGACACAAAGAGCTGATCTGATTTTCTGAAAGGCTTTGTTCTGTCCAAATAATAACGCAGTTGTCTGTGGATGTCCAAGGAATGTAGTAATCTCTCCCCTTTGTTTTGAGGATTAGGATAAAAGGTAGGTAAGTGTATGGCCTGATTCAAAGCTACCCTAGATACCACTTTTGGCATAAAGGATGGGTTGGTTCATAATGAAACTCTGTCCTGATGGAAGATGATAAAAGGCTGCACAGCCATGAGGGCTTGTAGTTCTGAAACTCTACGAGCTGAGGTAATAGCCAGAAGGAAAGCTGTTTTCCAGGACAAATATTGCAAATCTGATGAGGCAGCTAGCTCAAAAGGAGGCAAGGTCAGTTTTTCCAGAATGAAATTGAGATCCCAAGCAGGTATTGGTTGTTTCCTTGGGGGTTTTAGATTCTTAGCCCCTCTGAGGAACTGTCTTAAGAGGGGGTGAGAGAATAAGGGTGGATCAGTGTTGTATTCTGCAGAAATGGCTGAGGCATGGATTTTGATGGAGGAGAATGAAAGTCCACTGCTTAGGAGCTCAGCTAGATACTGTAATATTTGAGGTAAATTCAGTTTTCCAGGATCCTGGCCCTTTTTCTCATTCCAGACACAAAACCGTTTCCATTTTGTGGAGTAAGCTTTTCTAGTAGATGGCCTTCTGGCCTCCAAAATGACATCCTGCACCTCCTTGGAGAGTAGGGTCTGTTGTGATGTTAAGGAATCTTCCATGCGGCTCGATTGAGTGTTTTTAGCTGAATGTGAAGAGTTTTGAAGCTGTGCTGAGTCAGGAGAAGAGGCATTAGAGGCAGGGTCCATGGTGGGGAATGTGTCAGGCTCCTCGGGAGTGGGTACCAGTGTTGTCTTGGCCAGTCTGGAGCAATGAGAATCATCTCTGGTCTGTCTGCTCTGGTTTTCAATAGAACTTTGGGCAGCAGAGGAAGAGGTGGGAAGGCATAAACTGTCACTGATGTCCAACTGAAAGAGAGAGTGTCCACTCTCCAGGCCTTTGGATAAAAAATCCTTGAGCAGAATTTTGTCAATTGGTGATTTTTGTGGGAGGCAAAGAGATCTATGTCTGGCCTTCCCCATGCTTGGATTATCTCTGTAAAAACTTGAGGATGCAACTTCCATTCGTGTGGATCTGTCATATTTCTGCTTAGGTTGTCTGCCAGCGTGTTTTCCTTGCCTGGCAGGTACTGTGCTTGTAGTTTGATTTGTAAGTCCATGGCCATGTTCCAAAGTGACATGGCCAGTCTGCATAGGGGGTATGAATGTGTTCCTCCCTGTTTGTTTATGTACCACATTACTGTGGTGTTGTCCGTTCTTATCAATAGTTGACCTGGTTGCAGAAGGTCTTTGAAAGCTATAATAGCATTTATTACTGCTAGCATTTCCTTTTGATTGATGTGAAGGTGCTTTTCTTTTTGGGACCATTTGCCCTGAATGCACTGATCTGTCATGTGCGCCCCCCAGGCGTAGTCCGAGGCGTCTGTTGTGATGACTTGATTTGCTTGAGGCTTTCTGAATAGGAGACCTGTGTTTGTTTGGCATGCCTGAACCCACCACAGAAATTCCTTTTGAAGACATGGAATTAGTGGTATTATTGTTTCCAAACTGTGGCTGTGTTGAGACCATAGGTTTTTCAGGTACCATTGAAGTTTCCTCATATGTAGCTTTGCACATGGGATTAGTAAGATGCAAGATGCCATGAATCCCAGAGCCTGCAGGATTTTCCTTGCAGTCAGCCTGGTGCAATTTGCTAGTGCTCTGAAGTATTGAGTTAGTTGCCCCTGCTTCTCTGGCGTGAGATAGGCCATCTGGGTGTTTGTGTCCAAGTTGGCACCCAGGAAAATTATTTTCCGAGAGGGTATTAGCCTTGATTTCTTTTTGTTGACTGTGTATCCCAGAGAATTCAACAACATTATTACATAAGTCAGATGTTTCAGAAGAATGTGCTTGCTGTCGGCTTGGTTCAGGCAGTCGTCCAAATAGGGGTATATTTGTATCCCTTGAAGTCTGCAGTAGGCAATTACTGATGCCAGGCATTTCGTGAATACTCTGGGCGCAGTAGATAAGCCAAAGGGCAATGCAGAGAATTGATAATGGGTTGAACCTGCAAGAAATCTGAGGTATCTTCTGCAATTTTGTCTGATTGGGACATGCAGGTATGCCTCCTTGAGGTCCAATGTTACCAGCCAAGACTCCTTGCCCAGCATGGGAAGAAGCTGCTGTAGAGTGAGCATCTTGAATTTTGGTACGAGTACAAATGTGTTTAGGATGGATAAGTTCAAAATAGGTCTCCAATCTTTTCCCTTCCTTGGTACCAGGAATAGTCTGGAATAAAAACCTTGACCTTGTTCGTGCGTAGGTACCTCTTGAATAGCTTTCATGTCTATGAGATCTGTAATTTGTCTTTGTGCCTCTGCCCTTTGATTGTGTGGCAGGTTTGGCATGTCTCTCATTTTTGGAAGGGTGTGAAAATGGAATCTGTAGCCTCTGTTTATAATGTCCAGGATCCATTTGTCTTTTGTGACAATATGCCAATTTTTTGAAAATAATGCCAGTTTTCCGCCTAAGGGTGTTGCCATTTGAATCTTGCTTGGCATGCAAAGGGGAAAGTCATTGGGCTTGCTTTCTGAATGGTTGCGAGTTATCCTCAGCACCTCTTTGTGTAGGAGCTTGCCATTGTCTGCCTCTAAACAATCCTTGGGATTGCCCTCTGCCTCACGGGCGCCTGTATCGACCTCTTTGGGGTCTGTCCATGGCTGGAAAGGACCAATTTTTGGAAGGCCAATTTCTACTGAAATGTGGGGGTTGTACCTGGAGAAAATCTTTCACAGTTTGCATTGATTTAGCCTTTTCCTCCATTTTCCTTAATACCTCCTCAGCATTAGCACCAAATAATACATCCTTTTGTAAAGGGGCATCTAGTAATTTAGCTTTTACATGATCTGGTAAGGTTTGTTCCTTGAGCCAGGGATGTCTACGCATGACTGATCCTGTAACAGTAGCTCTACACGAGGCCTCTAGAGCATCAAAACCACATTGTAAGGTATGTTTACCCACTTGTTCTGCACTATGAATCAAATCCTGCAACTCCTTCAAGTCTGGTTGTTCAGGTTGTGACATTTTACTTTTCAATTGTAATAACAGAAACTGTTGGTACTTTAGCATATGGAACTGACAGTTTAATGCCCTCATGGTTAAGGTAGCCAAGGTATATACCTTTTTTCCCCACCTTTCTAAGGATCTGGAATCTCTCTCAGAAGGTAATGGATTTTTAACAGTGGAGGCCTTAATTCCCTTGGGGCCCTGTGAGATGGTTTCTGGGTCAGCAGCATGGCTTTTGTATAAAAATTGGTGTGAGTCAGGAACCCTGTAGTACCTGTCAGGCTTGACTGGGGCTGGGGGTAGAGAATCCGGGTTAAGGCAGGCCTCCGAGTACACATCATCTAGTATGTCCAAGACAGAAGGTATAGCAAGAGGCCTGTGCTGAGGTAGCAAGAGAAATTCCCTAAGAATTTTCTTGGAATCTGAATAATCTTGGCCTTCCCAGTGGAAGTGTTCTCTTAAGGTATGCAAAGATTCCCCAAATGAGTAATCCTCTGCGGGGGAGACAGAGGGAATGGACTTCTCTGCATCAGAGTCTTCAAAAGGGGAGTAAGAATGTTCCTGATCATCAGAGTGCTCTGAAATAATGGAGCCCTGATCAGAGGAGGGGGATGCTTCCTCCACTCTGGGCCTTTTGTCTGGGGGGGGGGTTGAGAACCCCTGATAAGAGTAATTAAATCCTCAGCATTTTAAGCATCTGTTTTTTAGGCATGGGGCCTGGAGATGGGCCCTGTGTAGCTTGTCTCTTAGGATGCATGGCTGCTTTAGACTTAGTGAAAGCCTTGATGGAAAAAGAAGAGGAAGGTCTGAAGACACCTTGAGAGGAGGTGGACCTGTCCACATTTTGAGATTCACCGCCAAGAGTGGCTTCGGTATCTGTAGTCGGGGTGTGGGCCGAGGAGCCTGCGACCTCGGGCACAGGAGACACCGCCAATGAAGTGTCGTCGGTAGTCAGGGGCTGCGTAGGTGCCTCGCTGAGAACTGGACCACGTGTAGATGACTTTGGCATGGTGTTGGTAGAGGCCGTGGACCTCGTGTGTCGGTCCTTATCGTTGCGCTTTTTAGACTAAACTGGAATCGGAGCATCCAACGACATAATATAGTTAAATGTTTTGCCAAAATAATGCTGGGCGAACTCCGCCTGACGCTTAATGGTGTGTTTGTTGAATGTAGCACAAAAACGACAGACCGAGACGTCGTGGTTTGGGCCTAAACAAGAAATACAGAGGGAATGGAAATCCTTATGCGGTATTTGCTTCCCACATGAAATACAATTATTAACTTTGTCTGACATCGGTCTGAGGCAAGAAAAGTTTCCCCAACGGGGTACTTAGCTTTCAAGAAGACTTCGGTTGCAAAATTTTCGTAATTTCAGGAGCTGGCCTACTGGCACTTGCGAACTGCTTCTGCTTCGGGCACCGCGTGGTAAGAAAGACTGAAGAAAATGGCGTCAGCTGGTTCTTTTATACCCCTGTCGCACTGACGTCAGGGAAGAAGTGACGGCAACCAACGCTGGACCTAGACTTTGGAATTCGGCCGACCGAGGACCCGCCTGACGGCAGGAGAACCCATCTGTTATGACTGCAGCTGTATGCATGATGAACATCATGAGCCATGAGCTATGACAGAGTCATAATGGTAGTTGTTGCTGAGAGACCTGAGTGCATGCGTGACCTGACAAATCCTGGCACCGGGCAGCCAGCTAATCATGACTTTCTCCTTATCTAACCTGGTGAGTCGACTATCCATGTGTCTCATTACGGAGTCTCCGATGATCATGTTCTTACCATAACGTTCCATCTGTGTTGTTCATCTTCATTCATTCATTACTGATGGATGTCAATTCTGTCCTTGGAACTGAGTCAGCTTTGTAACAAGCTCATGCAAACCAAAAAACTCTCAAGTTAAGCTTTACCCATAGTGCCCCTCTCCCTGTTACCTCAGATTGAGTTTGCCCATAATAAAAAAGCAGAGGCTCTTTCTGAGCAGGTCCCCTAATGCGGGATTTGGACCAAAACTGGACTTCCAGGAGCCCCTTGGAGGGGGAAGGAAGGTGGGACATAATGAATGAATGAAGATGAACAACACAGATGGAACGTTGTGATAAGAACATAACTTCTTTATCTGATGTTATTAATCTTCATTCATTCCTTACTGACGGGACAGAGTCCCTAGCTACGTTATGCCCTGGGAGGCCCTTATGGACGAATGTTTCTGAGTACCACTGAACCAAAGGACGCTCTCCCCCTGGATACCATATCAAATTTGTAATGAGTGATAAAGGTATGAGGGGTATCCTAAGTTGCAGCTGCACAGATATCATCCATTGAAGGCCTCGAGTGAAAGGCTACACAGTGAAAGGCTACAGAAAGGCACTGATCTGGTGGAGTGTGCTTTGACTTTGCTCGTTAGAGGAATTTGATCAAGTTGGTAGACAAAACATATACAATTTCTCAACCATTTAGGTCACTTTAGAAACAGAGTTTCCCAGTTTAGGGCCTGAATAGGAGCCAAACAAGTGGTCTGATTTACGTAATGACTTAGTTCTGTCCAGATAAAATCGTAATTGTCTATATACATCCAGCAAATGAAGGCAGTATTCTCCTTTGTTTAAGTAGTTTGGAAAAAAGTCTGGTAGGTCAATGATCTAGTTGTCAGTTCTGAAATAATTGTGGGCAGGAAGGAAGGGTTAGTCTGGAGTGATACTCTGTCCTTATGAAAGACCATGTAAAGGCACTTTATACAAAAGGCCTGAAGCTCGGATATGCATCTTGCTGAGGTAATGGCTACTAAAAATAGGGGTTTCCAGGATAAGAACTTTATATTGCAAGTGGCAGTGGGTTCGAAAGGTGATCAAGTCAGGGATTACAGTACTAGTCTTAAACTCCAAGATTCGATCGGTTCTTTGAAGGGTGGTCTGATATGCGAGACCCCTTTCAGGAAGATTTTACAGAGATGATGGGAGATTAAGGGTGAATCTTGAAATCCATTATGGAAGCTTCTGATGCCAGCCAAATGTACTCTAATAGTGGAGGCTGCTGCTCCTGAATGAAGAAGACCTGATAAATAATCCAAAACACACTAACAGGAGCCGAGCAAGAGTCTAGTTCTCTCTGCTGAGACCAAAATAAGACACCTCTTCCACTTGCTAAGATAGATTTTCCTGGTCATTGGTTTATGTGAAGCCAGAAGAATGTTGTGTACCGGGGAGGTAAAGTTATTGGCAATTACTGGAAGTGGAGAAACCAAGCTGTGAGCTTGAGACTGGATATGTTTGGGTGAATCAATCCCTGCAGGTGTGAGATTAATTCTGGAGTTGGATCTAGAATCCATGGTTGGCTTACTAGGTGAGGCCAAAGGAAGGGAAACCAGATCTGTCAGGGCCAGTAGGGTGCAATGAGGATGACTCTGCTTCTCAGCCGAAGGGCTTCCTTTAGAAATTGTTGGATCAGGGGAAAGGGAAGGAAAGTATATAGAAGTCCCACTGGGACTTCCCCTGTGGGGGAATTAGGGCAAAGTAGCTGCTGCATTTGTGATTTGCTGGAGAGGTGAATAGGTCGAAGTAAGGCCAGTGGCTGAAGATCTTCACCACTAAGGCTGAATTGAGGAACCACTTCTGAGGCAGGAGGATACATCTGCTCAGTTTGTCTTCAATTACGGTGGAATTCCTGACAATGTGCATTGCTATCAGAAAGCAGTTGGAAGCTATCGCCCATTGCCAAATTCTCATGCCTCTCGACACAACAGGTAGGACTTGGTTCCCCCTTGTTTGTTGATATACTAGACCACTGACATGTTGTCGGACTGGATAGCAATTGTCTCTGAGCGGAGGACTGATTGGCATGAAGCCAGAAAAAGACCTATGGAGTTGCCCTCTCTCCATCTCAGTCCAAAGCCACAGTGACAACAATAAACAGAACATGCTGGAGGGATAGATTCCTGTCTCAGAGACTTCCCATACTCTGGAACAAACTATCTATCTATATCAAACAAAGCTCCTCATTAGCACTCTTCAAGAAAAATCTTGATGATTGGATGGGAGACAGGAAATTCACCCCAGGGATCACTTCTGTCAAATCTGCTCGACAGTGGTACAGGAAAATAATTTTCTTGGGTGGCAAAAGCCAGGGTACCTTTTTGGCTAGGCTTATATAGGCCCTAGGGCCAATAGCCTAGTACCTACCTATGCTTGCAATGCTAGAAGCACTGCCATCAGTTCTAGGACATTGATATGCAGGTTGGCCTCTATGGATGACCAAGTGCCTTGGACCGTCTTTCCCTGAAAGTGCCACCCACCCCCACAAAGTACAACCCTGCTGTCGAGTTCCAGTTTGAGGGTGGTCCTGATCCCAATTGACTGTCATTCCACTGTGGATCAGCTCACCCGAAGTCCTCCATGGGGAAAGCATCAACCAACGCCATTATCCATCGCCATAAACCCCCAGCCGACCACGCCCCTCTTGCCATTTAAAAATTTGATAAAGAATTGCAGTTTCCTGCATTTAGATGACAAAACACAACAATAATATATAATAGCTAATAAACACAATGTGCATATAAAGAAATCCCCAAAAGCTATACAATAGGACACATATATAGTATAGGATACAGACAGGAAGGAGGATATCCACCTGCACTACATCTGCTTCAGAGAGGTAGACTACTGTCCAGATAGGGAGTACAGGATGACTGCAGATGCTATCCAGTTGAATCTGCCCTCATAAATGGTGGATAGCAAACCTACCATAGTCCTTCAGGGAGGAGGATAGACATGCATGGAAGTGAGATTGCACTATTTAGGCACAGGAGAGGATATATAGATCTGGCATATATAGGCAAGGATTAAAACGTGTGGCAAGTGTGTGTTAGTCTGGTTGTGGAGGCCTAAATAAATAATGAGGCAAATGGTAATTTTGTGGGGCTGTGTTAGTGTTGTGTGTAGTTAGAGGTCCTATGCAAAGGGAGTGGCAGTTGGTGGTGCAATTGTTGGTCTTAGTGGACTGTTGCTATCCTGTAAATATTTGTGGTTGTCCTATCTGTTGTTTTTGGCTCCTATCAGCAATGGCGTCAGCTGTCTTAAAATTTGTTCTCAGTCTTTTTTTCTTTGCTTTCCTTCCTTTTCGTTGGGTATTTGTCTCAAACTTTTCCATTTTTTAAGTGTATGTTTACCTGTCTAAGTTGTAAGTTGGGATTGGATGGGTTGGTAGGTGGATTGCCTGGTTTTGAGACACTCTTTGGGATGGGGGTAGCATCACAGGATCTCTCTCTTGGTGGAAGATTAGGGCATGGTGTTCTTGGTAGGAAGCCAGTAGAATTAGACCCTCTCTTGGAAACTATTACAGAAGGAGGAAAGCATTGCCAATGAGTGTTGTTTTATGGTCAGTGTTGCTGCTGGTTCAAAGGGGTGTAGTGTTCAACTTTTTGAGCACAACTTTTCTAGCACAAAGTTTAAATGTGGTGCTGGTAATGGTGGTTTCCTTTGTGGTTTAATTGGAGATTCAAAGGGATATTCCTGAAAATCTGAGGAAAATGGCGATCTGAGGATGCTAGAAGATGCCTGTATCTGATGCAAAGTTCCAAGTGGATGAGTAGGGAATCTGTGAAATAGCTGAGTTTTGCCAGATTGAATTCAATGTGACAGTTTCACTCCATTTTGTCTTCCGTACTCCTTTTCGCAAACCACATTCCAAATCTTTTCCATTTTCCATCTCCGTCTCTTCTTTCTTGCTTCTGATAGTTTCTTCAACAATTTGGGATAGTCTTGTAGTCTGCAAGGTTGCATGTCTTTTTGGTGTAGGTGATGATGTGTTAGTTGTTTGTTGTTCCATGGTTTGTCAGGGGCTGTGTTGTAGAAACTGATGTACATGAACATCAGTAGTGGGTACCAGTGTTGTGCAGGCCAGTAGGAGGTGTTGTCTTAGCCCTGTTGGGTCCTTCCTTTGCATCCTTCAGCCTTAGTCTTGCTTTTGAGTTGTGTCTTGGAGGAATTCACATATGCTTTTAGGCCTTAGCATGCCTTGAAGGAGTTAGAAGAGGTTTCCATGCTAGTGGAGTGTGTGGAGAAATGGTAATGAATTTTTTTGGTGATTCATTGTATTGGGTGGTGGGTCCTTGGTATGGTATTCCCATTGATTCTCATCTTTGTCATTGAAAGACAGATGGTGTAGCAGCTCCTCATTCGGCATCGAGTGGTTCTGATGGCAAAATGTGTCTGCTAGAGTTGTCTCCCGTGGTTCAAATATTGTACACAAATGAATGTTGTAGCTGAGTGAAAGACCTTACTACCCCATCCTACAGACACCTGGACTTCCCCTTTTGCTCTTCATTTAGTTTTTGTAGCTGTGGCCGCTGGAGCACCTTTGGACCCTGGGATATAGTTTCTGGGTGGGCTGTTGTAAAGGGTGGTAGTGGGTGATGATCTCTCAGTATCTGCGTCTGTCTGGTTTGGCAGGGGCTGGGTGGGTCTGGAGCAGGAGACACTAAGAAGCATTAGCATCATCCCCCACCACAGAACAGGAGGTATAGAGCTACAGGAGCTATGTGGAGGTGCGTGCAGAAAGTCCCAAGTCTTTTCTGAGGAGTCTGAAAAATCCATTTGGAATTGGAACTGTGCATGCATTGGCTGTGTCCCCCCCCCAAGGATTTTTTGGTGGGGTGGGGAAGCAATGGGAATGGATTCATCAGCATCAGAATCTAATTAGAGAAGGGAGCCTCAGGCTGGTCAGTTATGTCTGATTCATCATCAGCATCATCGAAGACACTGGCTCAGGGGCTCTGCCCTGAGGTCTCTTCTCTGGGGGGGCTGAGGCCCTGTCTGGAGTGAGATCCCTAGACCTAATTAAATAAAATTAAAATCTCTGCCAAAGACGGAGAACTAGAAGAGGGCCTGGATGTGGGGGTTTAGCGGCACTGTTTTAGTAGTCTTGGCTGTTAATGGCTGGAGCAGCAGGCACCCTGTGCTGGGGTGTGATGTATGAGTCTGGAGGTAGTCGTGGTAAGTAGCCACTAATGTGATTCAAGAGTTGTAGCAGGGGCCTCAGTTAGGGCCTCAGTTTCAGTTGTAGTTTAGGCACTGAGCAGCAGTTTTCGGCGAAACCGAGACACACGATTTTTTTTGGTACGTGGTTTTCGGCCGGCGCGCGACGCGGAGTGTCGGTCTTCCTCTTCTTTTGGGTTTTTTAGGGGGTGACGGCATATCGGTGGCGCAAAATAAACCAAATCAGACTTCCGAAAAAACCCGAAAAACTGTTCGCCAAGCTTGCTGAAAGACACAGTGCCAGACAGGCCGCACCAGACAGGCAGCTGGCTAAGTGGGAACTGCCTATGGTAAGGTGGAAATCTTTATGGAAATTGTGTTGTAAACATTTGTTTCCCTTTAGCGTTGTTAACTTTGCCGGCTGGGCTGAGGAGGCAGAAAAGTGCCCTTTAGAAGTCCTGAAAGTAGTCGGTGGTATGAAGTATCGTATCCTCTGACCGACCGTGTGCCGAACAGCTTCTGCTTGGCCCGACGAGACGAGTGAAAAGAGAAAATGGAAAATGCTGATGCTTGATGCTTTTACACCAAACCAAGAGAGATGACGTCGGGTGGAGTCGACATCAGCGGCGGACCGGACTTTGGGAATCCGCGGCCGGGGCTGGCTGCCTGCTGAGGACAACCCACTTGTTATGACTGCAGATGCATCCATGAAGGACATCAGGGAAGCATCCATGGCCATTGTGGCTTTGGGCTGAGATGGAGAGAAAGGGTGACTCCATAGGTCTTTTTCTGGCTTCATCCACCAAGTTAAATCTTGTTTGCACCACTTTGTTATGCAGATCTGAAAGGACACAGTATGGTGCGAAGGGAACCTCTGTGTTAGCAGGAGCCATTGAAGAAGTCTCATGTGTGGCATCGCTAGGGGAACTATTGTGATTGATGCTGCCATTGATCCTAAAAGTTGATGGACAGCCCAAGTTGGAACCTCGTTTTGACAGACTATCACCCAGAGTTGGGAACTCAGTCATTCTAATCTGTGATCTGGCAGGGAGACTAGGCAAGATTGGGCATCAAAAGTTACTGCTATAAATTCCAAGGTTTGAGAAGGAGTCAACTTGCATTTCTCCTGTTTATAGAGATTCCTAGGTATTTTGCTAGTTCTAGAGTGTAGTTTAAGGCTGTAACCAGTAGACACTTGGTGGGGGCAGTAAGGAGCCAATCGTCTAAGTATGGAAACACCCAGAATCCTTACAGTCTCAAGTGAGCTGTTACCACTGCCATGCATTTGGTGAACACTCTGGAGACTGCAGAGAGTTCAAAGGGCAGCACCCAGAATTGGTAATGATTGGCTCCCAGCTGGAAGAGAAGAAATCTTCTGGAGAGTTTGTCCATTTTTACGTGGTAATACGCATCCTGAAGATCTATTGAGCACATCCAATTGTCTTTCTCCAAGAAGGGTAGGATAGACTAAACCATGAACCATCTAGAATTTTGTTTGGTTGACAAATTTGTTCAGAATGTTGAGATCCAAAATTGGTCTCCAGTCTCCTGCCTTTTTTGGCACTAAAAAGAACCTTGAGTAAAATCCAGGTCCTATTTGGTCTGGTGGGACTGCTTGGATGACTCTTTTTTTTTTTGAGACAGCTTTTGTATTTCTTGAGCTGTTGCTTCCCTTTGACTGGGTGGGATATCAGGAATGTGCCTTAATGGCTTTGGACAAACATTGAAGGGTATGTGATAACCTCTGGCTATTATATTCTGCACCCAATAATCTGTGGTTATTGTTTGCCAGGCAGGGTGGTGCAGAGAGAAACATCCCCCAACTGCTTCCAGAGGATAGCAATCGGGCCGCTCTTCAGGAGCGCTGGTAGGGCTGACCAGAGAAAGAATCCCTGGTTACACAGATCCCCTCTGCCTCTGTAGGGGTGTCTTCCAGTTGAGGTACCCCCTTCTGCCCAGGGGAGTAAACCTGCCATGTGTGTCACATGGTGAGTTTACTCACCGGGGCAGATGGGGTAAACTCACCATGTGTGTCACAAAAAGGACACTGGGATTTCTTGTGCCACATCTTTCTACTCCTCTGATTCTTAGAGTAGGATCATTGAGGGGTGGAAAAATGTATGCCCATGACAGACAGGGTCTTACCATCCTTCTCATACATGGCTGGCATGTCCTTCACTTTTGGGCCAAAAAAGGGAAGATGTTTCCACTGGAGCATTAAGAAAGGAAGGCTTAAAAGGGTCCACAAAGTCATAAAGGCACATCTAGATGCAATGTCTAAACCCACAGCTCTAGCCACCCCTTCGGTACTGTGAGAAATTTACCGCATGGAATAGTTGGATATAGATTCCAGGGTCACAAGCTGCAAGGCAAATTTGTCCCGTACCTCATCAGAAACTGTCTCTGCCAAGACTCCAGAGAGGTCCAAGATTAGGTCTCTCTGAAGCCTAGTAAAGTGTGCCAAGTAATTCAAGGACCAAATGGCAAAGGTCAATGAGGCACTCACTCACTTCTATAACCTGTCCACTGCCTGAGACTCCCTGTTTGGGGGGGGGGGGGTGGACAGTCTGGCTCTCCTGGGAAAGCTCTTTCCTAGTGGTTGCCGCCGCCGCCACCACCACTATAGTGTCTACCGGTAAGCCTTTGGACCAGTGTGGGCTTCCTTCAGGCTGGGACAAAATTTTGCCTGGTCTCTGGGGGATTGGTTCAATAGTATCAGGACTCTTCCATGCATGCTGCATGACGAGTTGGACTAATTCATCTGCAGGCGGGGTCAGCCAAGAAGAGGGTCAAGCACGAAAAGCCTGCAAGAATACAGACTCCTCAGAGGAAGGGTTGGTGTGCTTCCAGTCTCCCCACTGCTTTAAAATTTCCAGTATGTCTCCAAAGGAAACATCCTCAGGGGGTGACCGTGGGGACCCTTCCCCTTCATTGTAATCCATACATTCGGTGAGGGACTCCTCAGGGGAGTCCACATGCTTCCTCTTGCATGATCTTTTAAGTGATACCTCTTCAGCGGGGGCTTCTGATGAGGACTCCGAAGAGAGGGCACCCTGCGTTAGCGTATCTTGAGGCTCTTGTGCTCAATGTCCTGATGTGGTGGCCTGTGTCAACTGCGGTTCAGAGGGAGGACATATATGGTTTGCCTATAGAGGCAAGGTCTCTCTCCATTGCTTGGAAAGCTGGCCCACCTGAAGAGGGATGGGAGCCCAGAACCAAGAAGGACAACCTCAGAACCAGGGTTACACCTTGCTCCTATGGGCCCACTCCTAAGGAAGGAGCCCCTAGAGGACTAGGTACTGCCAAGACTCTGGGAACCATAGTAGACGTCGCCATACTAGGGGTCATGGTGCCTGCAATCCAGTCATGATCCTGAGGATGGCTGGGCTCTGAGTGAGCTGAAGACCAAAAGGTTGGCTCCGGAACCTCAGTGAGATCAACCAGGCACCAGAACCATGGAGAGATCAACCAGTGGAACCAAAGGAGTGGGAACCGAAATAACTGCAAGGAGGTCAAAGGTGGAGAATATGCAGGAGTACATGGAGAAAAACTCCCAACTCCAGTTGGGAAGAGAGTTCTGGAAGGTGTTGAAATCCCTCTGGCCATTAGCAGCTGGTCCACAAGATGCACCACGTCCAATTTCGAGAGGCTCCTGGAAGATCGGGTTGATATCCCCGATTGAGAATCAGGCCATTCTAAAAAAGGGCTATATTGCTGCCGAAAGAAAGGATATGCCATGGGAGAGTATCAGGTCTGATCTGATTCTCCTATCGGCACCGTGGTCTCAAGACCAGTAACATGTATAGGGTGGGGGGAAGTTACCAGTGCTGGATTTTCTATTGTTAGTGCCAAATAGGATGGAAATGAAGTGCTAGTTGAAGGCATAGCTGGTGCACTGGGTATTGGTGCCGTGGCTGGTGCCAGGGTCAAAATTATAGAAGATGGCACCAAAGTGGACACATGCAGCTTCGGAACAGAGGATGGGACCATGGAGGGTGGTTGAGGCCCCAAAGTCATTGCTGCCAATTTAGGAATTTTTGGTCAGGGTTCAGACTTCCTATCACTAGAAAGAGGTGAAGAAGGAACAGAGTGGCTTCTTTTTTTGTGTTCTTTCTTTGGAGGGGTGAGGCCTCTGACCCAGAAATAGCCTCTGAGAAAGGTGTCTTTAATAGGCCCTTAAGAATCAGTTTATTTTCCTTTCATTTAGGGTATGAGAACTGAAAACTTTACAAATATCACAAGGTGGTTGATCAGATAGATGTGGGACACCCAGACAATAGACACAAGGAACACGAGTGTCCGAATTAGGCATTTTGCAATCACACTGGTCACATTGTTTGAATCCTGTTGTCCCTTTCTTCTCATACATGGTGAGAACAACTTCAGCAAATTGTTTATCAGGTATCAACACAATACAATACCAGTACAAACTATAAAAGTAAAGCAGAGAGGTTTTTTTTTTTTTTTTTGGAAAGGCAGGAAAGAATATCAGCAATGGTATGAAGATTACCTTAAGAAGTATGGGGAAGAAAATAGAGAAAGAGAGAGGGAAGGCATGTACCAATGATGGTACTAAAATTACTGCATTGGTAAGGAGGTAAGAAGAAAAAATTTTCCAACAGGGGTAAATGTTTAGCGAGTAGTAAGAGAAGGTATTACAAGAGCAAAAGAATGCAAATTCTGTGGAAAAAGAGATTTCAGAATAATAACTTTTATAGTACTTAGCTGAGAGCTGGCTTGACACGTCTTGATGGCTACGCACAAACTCAATCTGAGGTAACAGGGAGAAGGTCACTATGGGTAAAGCTTAGCTCAAGAGTTTTTGGGCTGGCACGAGCTTGTTACAAGGCTGGCTCGGTTCCGAGGATGGAACTGACACCCACCAGTACGGAATGAATGAAGATTAACAACATCAGATCTTAGTTTATGAGTGTTCTGCCATAAGGGCTTGGTAGGTGAGATGTTGATGCTGTTTTGTATCTTGGATGCTGTGGTAACTGTGTTGGCTGTAACAGTTTGTGTTTTGGAGGTCTCTGGTGTTTCAGTAAGTTTTCTGAGAGAACCTCCACGTATGTTGATTTATGTGTTGGATGTGTACTATGTGTATGAGTAGTATTATGTGCATGAGCAGTGGTGAGTGAGTTGACAACCTCTTCAGTGTTACTGTTCTGAGTGCTAGAGAGCAGGGATTCAAGATTCTTGGTGTAGCTACATCTCTCGCACTCTTTACTAGAGTGAGTTATTTGTAGAGGGTTGTCAGTGTACATGAGGCAGTTACTACACAACCCCAGGAGAGACAATCAACAAGGATGGCAGGAGAAACAGGGGTAGTCTAACTGTCCACAATGCTAGGTTTGAAGAACTGTTATCACAAAGGGGGTGCTTTCAGGTCTGATACAGGAGGTGCTCTGTAGCAGTAGCTTTTGTATTTCTGTGGCTGCCACTTTCCTCTGACTGGGTGGAATGTTGGGAATATTTTTGGTATGCTTGGGAGATTGAAGAAAAATGTAATAACCTCTGGATATTATACTGAGCACCCAGGTACCATTAGTGATAGTTGTCCAGGCTTCTGGGTGCAGAGATAAGCATTCCCTCCTACTGCCTCCAGAGTGCAGCAGTTGGGCAAACTTTCAGGGGCACTGAATGGGGTTCTCAGAGAAAGAGAGTCTGTAATCTTGATGTTGTGAGCCTCCTCTGCCAAAAAGGTAATGTCTGCTATTAGAATTCCCACCTGTGCCACAGGGATCTGTCTCCACAGCAGTCCTTAGAAACCCCTTGCATCTTGTAGAACCACATCTTTCTAACCCCTCTCTGATTCCTTAAAAAAGTCCTCTGATGGATAGAAAACATATCTCTAAAGCAGATAATGTCTTCCCATCCTGTTCACTCCTGGAGAGAGTTTCCTTTACCTTAGGGCCAAACAAGGTGGATCCATTAAAGGGAGCACTGATGAATGAAGTCTTGAAGGGCTCCACAAAGTTGCATCCAGGTATGCCTTCTTACAGCAATTTCTGAACCTGCATCTTGAGAAGCTCTCTCTGAGACATGAGAAATCAGCCTCATGGAGGCATTTGATAGGGACTGGAGGGTGGTCAGTTGCAAAGAGACTGACTTTTTGTCCTCCACAGACATGGACCCTGAAAGTGTATTGGAAAACTCCTTGATCAATTCCCTCTGAAATTTCATGATGTGTACCAAGTAGTTCAGTGATATGAGGGTGTAGCCATTGACATGTAAACATGCTTCATAAACTTGTCCAATGTCCTGAACTACGTATTTTGGGGATGGACAGAATTCTGCTCAGCAAGTTCTTTCTTGGTGGTCGCTCCTCCCACTATAGCATCTACTTGTGGATTTTAGTCCAATGGTCCCTATCTTTTGCTGCAACAAGGTTTTTATTTGACCCCTTGGGGACAGACTTCTTGACACCCTGATCCTTCCAAGCCAGCAGGAGATGAGGCCCACCATCTCACTGAGGCAGCTCTGAAAGCCTCAAGAAACACTGACACCTCCTGGGAGAGTCAGAAGAGCAATCTCCTTTCTGTCTCAAAAGTTAGAGAATTTCACTGAAAGAGACACCCTCAATAGGTGATCTTAGAGCCTCCTCTCCTTCATCAAAGTCAGTGTTTTTGGTCAAAGATTCCTGTGGGAAATCTAAGTGCCTCCTTCTGCACATACACGTCTGAGGGGTTTCTCCAGTGGGAAGCTCCGGGGAGGATTCGGAAGTGTTAGTACAGTCCTAAATGAGGACTGTGTCTAGGTTTGACTAGACCGGCTGTCCCACCAAAACAGGATAAAAAGACTCAGTATCCAGGACAGACAGTTGTGGAGGGGGTGGACCTGAGGGGGGTAGGAATGTCTTGTCCACAGATGTGGAAAACGCTCTTTCCATTACCTCAAAGGCAGAATTCAATGAGGAACCAAGAACTGACCTGGTAGGAACCAAAGCTACCTGCTCAGGATGGCTATGAGCATCTCCAAGATCATTCTTTAGCACAAGGGTCAGAGCAGAGTTGTCCAGCACTGAGGATCAGAGGGAAAGGGACAGCTCCAAGAACATCGGGGTCAAGTCCAGACCCCTGGATCCTGTGCTGATGCTATGGCTCCAAGGTCCCTCGTACTCTGTCTGGATCAGAGGTGTCAGAGTCGACAATGGCCAAGCCTTAGGATCCAACACAGAGAAATTTGAGATTCTCAGATCCAAAGACTGCAAAACCAGAGGATGGATCGGAGTAGGAGTCAAATGCTGGTGGTTGGACTGGTGATAGTCTCATGGACTTGATGGAAGGAGGAGCTAGAATTACTCTCAAATGAATCTGGGTTCTAAGAAACTTTCTCATCATCCTGTTCATATATGCTTCTCTGTTAAGCTCCTAGCTGACATGAGAGATAAAGAAGTCAGGGGTGGTCTGTATGCCTTTGAGGAGTCTCCAGGAAAAACAATGAGTGAAGCCTCAAAGAAATTAGTTTCAGAGAGAATCTGGGTGATCTAACAAGAGGAGACTTCAACTTGACTTCAGCCAGATTCAAAGCGGCAGCTGAATCAGAGGGTCTCTATTTAGATGGGGTCAGATCCGTGGCAGCAGTTGGCCCAGAATATTTTGGTATTTTCTCAGGTGGAGCCTGAAGTAGGAGGAGGACAGTGATCACAGGAACACTTCCTTGTTGGTAGTATCCTTCCAGAAGATGAAGTGAAGGTAGGCAAACCTTTCAAGACCAGTTTGTTTCAGCACTCTATGAATGCTTGATGACTGAACCTTGCACAAATCTCATAATCAATATTAAGATGCCCTGCTCCGAGGCAATAAATGTACTTTGAGTGAGTGTCAAAATTAGGAGCCTTGTGCCCACAGAATGAGCACATTTTAAAGCCAGTTGTTTTTTCAGACATATCGGAAGAACAGCGACAGAAAAATGCAACTACAAGTAAAGTTAGAAGAGAAGAAAATACCAGCAATTGTAAAGGGAAAGGTACTAACCCTATGGTATCAAACATTTAAGGTATAAGGGGCACAAGGCCTGACCAACACTACAAAAAAAAGGTAACTAATGTTTATACAGATATATATATATATATATATATATATACACACACACACACACACACACACACACACACACACACACACACACACACACACACACACACACACACACACACAAAAAACACTGGAAGACAGGGGAGGATAAAGGAGAATAAGAGAAATCTACTAGGAAAAAATTATGTAAAGATAATTTATCGAACTTTAAATCCCATCCAAACTACAGGTGACCACATCCAAACCTTGAAGTGACAAACGAGATCTGAGGTAATTCAGGTGAAGGAGAGAAGTTCAAGGTACTGAGCGAAAGTCTTAAAAAGTGGCTGAAATCGGATCTGAAACCCATTAATTACGAAACAGACAAAAAATATATCAGATCCATATTTAAGTAAAACCTCTACTTTTTCTTTTTTTGGTCCTTTCATTTTTTCCATTCAGCTTATCAGTGTCGGACACCATTTTGCAGTGTCTTCCAGACTTCCAAGGAAACTCAACTGAAACACATATGCTGACAGCACGTTTGAAGTTTTTCTGCCTTGAGCCCCATAAAACATTGACAGGAAGTTCACTAAATTACTGTACTTAACATAATTGTGGTGCTTTCAATATGGTTTCATTTAATCTAATTGTATAACTTTTTTATAGATTATTCAGTTAAACTTGCTAGCTTGTGTCTTGAACAGTTGTCTGGTTGTTTTAAAGGAAATGCCCACCCTCTTCTACAGTTTAACTTGACCCTTAGGTTGTTTTTCTCCCTACAGTATGGTTCCAGTATTGTTTAGGTACCAGAAACCTGCTTGTACATTAGAAAAATTCCATTTCCTTGCCTTGGAATCAAAGAAAGGGAAAGCCCTCAGACAGTTTTTTTAAGCTTAACTTCTCACATACTTTGGCTAAGGAATTTGTCTCTACTTACATAACATAGCAAAGATAGGGAAACTTGTAGTTCTCCCTGTTATGTACTATCCATGATCTTACATAGACAATTAGTTCTACTGAAGTCGGCAGCTGCAATTAAAAAAAAGTGCCATGAAACTGCTGAAACACTACTTTTACTGCAGAGAGACAGATAAATGATTATCAGTACACCGAGCTGATGACCTACCTTCTCTTTCTAAAGAACAGTACAGATTTGTGCAGTTCTGTCCTGCAAGGGGGACATTAAAAATGGCAAATGTCATAAGATTTTACAAAGAAAAAATATGTTCTGATTTCTCTCTAAATGTCACAGAAAGCTTTTTTTAAACGTCTTTGTTGAATTATCATTTAAGATGTAGGCAAAAAAAGAAGTTATGTACTCACCATAATGTTCTGAGTTGTTGCTCTTCATTTGTCTTCAACCTGTGGAAATATGGATCCTGGATGGATCCGACTTGGCTGCATTTCTCCAGCATTGGATCTGAGTTCCAAGCTCCTCTCCTATCCATAATGCCCATCTCCTTCCTCCCTTCAAAATGACTTTGCTGCCCACCATAGCAACCCAACCTGACACAATACCTTACCCCTTGGCACAATAACCCAGATAGTATCATAAAAAATGACCAGTTATGCCAAAGAAAGGGCCATGTCCTTTCCAGCCAGACCACCACACAGCCCATATAAGGCAGGGGGAAAGAGGGAGGGATGGGTGAAGTCAAATGAAGAGCAACAACTCAGATGGAACATTATGATGAGTACAAAACTTCTTTATCTGAAGTTGTCTTCATTTGCTCTTCAACCTGTGTGACAGATTCCCCAGACCTGGGAGACCCTCATGGAAGGATATTCCATAACACAGTGGAGCCAAAGGATGCCCTACTTCTGGAGAGAAGATGCAACTTGTAATGGGAAATGAAAGTATGCAAAGAAGCCCAGGTAGCCGGGTAGCAAATGTCACCCAAGGAAACTCTAGACCAAAAGGCAGCTGAAGTAGCCATAGACCTAGCAGAGTGTGCCTTAACTTGACCTGGTGGAGACAATTCTTTGGTTGAATACGCCAAGAGTATACACTGAGAAATCCAAAAAGCAATGGTGACCTTTGATGCAGGTTTCCCTAAAAAGGGCTTAGAGCAGGAAACTAAAAGTTGATTTGACTTGAGAAAGGCCTTTGTTCTGTGTAAGTAAAAATGTAATTCTCTATGAACATCCAGCAGGTGCAATTTATATTCTCCCTTATTCTGAAAGTTCAGAAAGAAGACAAGGAGGTTGATAACCTAATTGATGTTTGATTCTGAGGCCACTTTTGGCAGAAAGGAAGGATTAGTATGGATTAGTATGGAAAGATACCATGTCTTTATGGAAGATCATGTAAGGGGGCTTAATCAATAAGGCACGAAGCTCTGACACTCTGTTAGCTGAAGTAATATCAATCAGGAAGGCTGTCTTCCAAGACAGGAACTGCAGAGCCACTGAAGCAGCAAGTTCAAAGGGGGAAGAAACCAAGGCTTGAAGGACGAAAGTAAGGTCCCAAAGAGGCATAGGGCCCTTGATCAGTGGCCCAAGAAGAAAAGCACCCTCCAGAAAAGCTTTACAGAACTTAGAAGAGGCTAGGGAAGCTGAATTATCCCCATGTGGAAATTAGAAATAGCCACCAGATGAACCTTAACCATAGAGAACTGGCACCCTGTTGAAAAATACCTGCCAGAAGCTCTAAGATAACAGGAACCGGAGCAGTGAAAGGATCCAAATCACATTGAGATGCCCAAATTGAGAAACATTTCCACTTACTCGAATAAACCTACCTTGTGGAAGATTTATGAGCCACTACCAAAATCTTCTTAACCGGAGAAGATAGCCCAGGAGTCCTAACTATCATGGGAACTGAAGCAGCCAAGCAGTAAGCTTCAGACTGGTCAGATCTGGATGTGGAATCCCTGAGGGATGTGAAATCAGATCTGGAACTGGATCCAACAACCAGGGAGGGCACACTACATGAGACCACAGAGAAGTGAACCACCCTTGGTGAGGCTAGAAGGAGGCAATGAGGATGCCTGAGCTCCCCAGCCGTTGCACTTTCTGAATAAGCTTTGGGATCAGGGGAAGTGCAGGATAAGCATGGAGAAGACCAGAGGGCTAAATATGAACCAAAGCACTAGAAGGGGATTCAGAGTAAAGAACTCACAGCACTTCACGTTGGAAGGAGAAGAGAAGAGATCACAGCAAGGCTGACCCCCCCCCCCACTTTAGAAAGATCTGTTTCACTACTGAAGGATTCAGAGACCACTCGTAATGCATCAGGATAGACCTGCTGACTCTGTCTGCTAGAATGTTTGAGCTCCCAAAATGTGCGTTACCACCAGTAAATGGCCGGTGGAGATTGCCCATTTCCACAATCTCACGGCTTTGTGGAAAAAGGGATAAGACCTAGTTCTCCCCTATTTGTTGATGTACTAGACTACGAAAATATTGTCTGTCTGAATGGCAATCGTTCCTAGGGGAAGATGGGCATGAAGTGCTTACAACGTCAATAGCACCATCCTCATCTCCAGGATGTTGATATGCAACTGAAGACCACATGCCTTGAACTGTCCTTCCCAAGCAAGTCCCCCCACCCGGGAAGGGAGGCGTTTGTTGTCACTATGGTCAGCGGGGAGGGAAGAATAAACAGGTGACAACAAAGAAGGTTCAGGGACTGAATCCATTAGAGAAGATAATCCCTGCATGCTTGCAAAAGATGAACAGAATGTGATTATGGAAGATCTACAAATGACCACTGGACTGCTACAGTCCATTGGAGCACCCTCATGTGCATCCAAGCTGTGGGTACAAGGGTGATTGTGGCCACCATGGACCTCAACGCCTGTAAAACAAGCTCCACTGAAGGTGATGAAACTTCAATGCACAAGACATGGTTTGAGGGACTGAAGTCTGTCTTGTGTCAGGAAAACCTTGGTCTGAGTGGTATCTAACTGGGCTCCAAAGAAGTCCAGAACTTGAACCTGTTGTAACAGGGATTTGTTAAAATTTACGGTGATGTCCAACTGGCGGGTGGTCTGGATAAGGAAATCCCTGGTTTGGCAGAGTCAATGCCTGGAGGGAGTGGAAAGGAGCCAATGATCCAAATAGGTGAAGACCTGGAAGCCCTGCAGCCGCATGTGACTGGCAACCACTAACATCACTTTGGTGAACACCATGAGGGCTGTGGTGAGACCAAAGGGTAGTGCTCTGAACTGGTAATGATTGGTCCCCAGCCAGAAGCAGAGGAACCTCAGACAGCGACTGTCCATTTTGATGTGATAGTATGCATCCTGAAGGTCCACTAAGCAATCCAGTCATTTTCCTGCAGAAAGGGCAGGATAGATTGGAGGTTGACCATCCAGAATTTTGTCTTGGCAACTGACAGGTATAAGGCTGAAAGATCCAGAATGGGTCTTAAATCCCCTGTCTACTTTGGCACTAAAAAGAACCTGGAATAGATGCCTAATCTGGACTGATCTGGGGGGAATGGGCTGGATTGTCTTGTTTTTCTAGCAGCTTGGAAATTTCCTGTGCTGCTGCCTCCCTTTGTGCGGGTGAAACGTCCAGGAGGTGCTTGGCCGGAAATGGCCTTTGAAAGAAGGTGATTGAATATCCACTGGATATGATTCGCAACACCCACTGATCATCTATAATTGATTCCCAGGCTGTTAGGTGTAGAGAAAGTTGACCCAGACTGCCTCCAGAGACAAGCAGCTGAGCAACCCTTCAGGGATGCCGTGTGGGCCTGTCAGAGAATGAATCCTGAGACAGTACAGTTTTGTACCTACCATAAATGTAGATGCCTGATAGGTATGCATCTGCAGTCATAACAAATGGGTTGTCCTGCCTCAGGCAGCCCCTCGGTCGGCCGGATTCCAAAGTCTGGGTCTGGCCTCGGCTGATGTCGCACTTTCCCCGACGTCAGAGCTTCTGGGGTATAAAGGCATCAGCTGACGCCATTTTCCTCAGTGTTTCTTGCCCCAGATGCCAGGTGCCCTCTAGGAAGGCTAAATTTGGATAAATGTTGTAAAATTCCAAACAGTAGCAAACAATATATATATATATATATATATATATATATATATATATATACATACAAACAAATACACCATAATAGATTCCCCCAGCTAGCTGAAAGAGGGGTAAGCACCCTAGGAATACCACAGAGGGGAAGGAGGGTGGGTAATCCTGACTGCAGATGCATACCTATCGGACATCTACATTTATGGTAGGTACAAAACTGTACTATGTCCTTCAAGGATGCATCTGCAGTCATAACAAATGGGTAGAATACCATAGCCAAACTGGGGGAGGAGGCACTAAGATAAGGATGGTGTAGTTAAGATCCCCTGTAAAACTGCAGTTGCAAAACCTGCTCGGGATCTGGAGTATAAAGGTAGATTGTAATACTTGGCAAATGTATGCACGGAGCTCCAAGTAGCAGCTTCTAAAATGTCCTTGGTAGCCACCCCTCGTAGGAAAGCTGTAGTGGTGGCTGTGGCTCTTGTGGAGTGAGGCCTGATATTTTCAGGAGCTGTCTTTCCATGAAAAGAGTAGCAAAAACGAATGCAATTTCCTATCCATTTTGAAATTGTCTGTTTGGAAATTGCTTTTCCTTGCACTCCAGTTGCATATGCTACAAAATGTTGGTCAGTTTTTCTGTTGGTTTTAGTTCTGTCCAGATAGTAGCGTAGTTGTCTGTGTACATCCAAGGTGTGCAATAGCTTTTCCCCCTTGTTCTGTGGGTTAGGGAAGAATATAGGCAAATGAAAAGCTTGGTTCAAGGATACCCTGGATACCACCTTTGGCATGAAAGTAGGATTGGTTCTCAGAGACACTCTATCCTGGTGAAAAATAAGGAAAGGCTGCACTGCCATTAGTGCCTGTAACTCGGATACTCTTCTTGCTGAAGTGATTGCCAGAAGGAAAGCAGTTTTCCAAGATAAGAACTGTAAGTCTGCTGATGCTGCTGGTTCAAAAGGGGGTAGTGTTAATTTTTCCAGCACAAAATTGAGATCCCATGCAGGCAGAGGGGGTCTCCTTGGAGGTTTTACATTTTTGATCCCTCTTAAAAATTGTCTGAGGAGAGGGTGAGAGAAGATAGGAGGATCCGTGTTGTACTCTGCTGAAATTGCTGAAGCATGAATCTTAATGGAAGAATAGGACAGGCCATTGTGAAACAGTTCTGCTAAGTATTCTAGGATGTGTGCTAGGTTTGCCAGTGTGACATCTGTACCCTTTGATGTGCTCCAAATGAGGAATCTCTTCCATTTAGCTGAGTATGTCTTCCTTGTGGAGGGTCTGCAAGCCTCCAGGATAATGTCCTTGACCCTCTGAGATAAGACAGTTTGGTTTTGTTTTAAACAATTTTCCAGGCAGTTAGCTGCAGTGTTTTCAAGTTTGGATGCAAGGTCTTGAAGTTGTTCTGCGTTAGAAGAAGAGGCCATAGGGGTAGAGGCCATGAGTTCGCCCGAGACATACTTCTCAGTAGCGGATACCAGTGCTGCCTTGGCCAGTCTGGAGCTATTAGTATCACCTTTGGTTGTTCCTCCCTGATCTTCAGTAGAACTTTGTACATCAATGGGAGAGGTGGGAATGCATACACTGTTAGGGCATTCCAGCTGAAAGAAAGAGTCCACCCTCCAGGCTTGTGGGTGATATACCCTTGAGCAGAATTTCTTCAGTTGGTGGTTGAGTGGGGAGGCGAACAGGTCTATCTCTGGCATTCCCCATTTGCTTGTTATGAGTTTGAAGATTTCTGGATGCAGCATCCGTGGTAGTTCTGCTTAAGCTGTCTGCTAGTGAATTCTCTTTTCCTGGTATGAAGTTGGCCTGCAGCTGGATGTTGAGATTCAGGCCTAGGTTCCACAGATCCATTGCCATCCGGCATAGAGGGTAGGAATGCATGCCTCCCTGTTTGTTTATGTACCACATGACTGTGGTATTGTCTGTCCTTATCAGCAGATGTCCTTGCTGGAGGAATGATTTGAATGCCTCGATTGCATACTTCACTGCCAGCATCTCCCTTAGGTTTATGTGCAAGTTCAGCTGGTCTTGAGACCATAGGCCTTGGATACACTTGTCCTCCATGTGTGCTCCCCATCCTAGGTCTGAGGCGTCCATGGTGATGGTCTGCCTTGGTTGTGGTTTGTTGAAAGGCAACCCTCTGTTGGACTGGCAGGCCTGAGCCCACCATAGGAATTCCTTTTTCAGGCATGGAATGATTGGTATCATGGTTTCTAGACTGTGCCTGTGTTGAGACCATACATTCCTTAGGTACCATTGTAATTTCCTCATATGTAGCCTGGCATGCGGGATCAAGATTATGCAGGATGCCATGTAACCCAGGGCCTGCAGGACTTTCCTTGCAGTAAGCTGAGCTTGTCTTGTCAAAGCCATGAAGTAGACTGGGAGTTGCTTTTGTTTTTCTTCTGTGAGAAAAGCCATCTGAGTTATTGTGTCCAGATCTGCACCCAAAAATGTTATCCTTTGGGATAGCACTAGTCTTGACTTCTGTATGTTGACTGTGTATCCCAAGGCCTGTAACAGGAGTATGACATAGGCCAAATCCTTTATTAGTTTTGTCTTGTTGTCCGCTTGTATTAAGCAGTCGTCCAGGTATGGGTAGATTTGAATTCCCTGAAGCCTGCAATGTGCAATTACTGATGCCAGGCATTTCGTGAATACTCTGGGCGCAGTAGATAAGCCAAAGGGCAATGCTGAGAATTGATAATACTCTGATCCTGCAAGAAATCTGAGGTGTCTTCTGCAATCTGGTCATATAGGGACGTGCAGGTATGCCTCCTTGAGATCTAGAGTCACCAGCCAAGACTCCTTGCCCAACATGGGAAGAAGTTGCTGTAGGGTCAGCATTTTGAATTTTGGCACAATGAGATATGTGTTTAGTGCGGACAAGTCGAGAATAGGCCTCCACTGGTTTTCTTTTCTTGGTACAAGGAATAGTCTGGAGTAAAATCCTTGGCCTTGTTCCATAGATGGTACCCTTTCTATTGCTTTCATCTGAAGCAAATTGTTGATTTGTCTTAAAGCCTCTGGCTTCTGGTTTGGTGGCAGGTTTGGCATTCCGCTCCTTCTTGGTAAAGTGTGGAAGTGAAACCTGTATCCTTTGTCTATTGTTTGCAATGTCCATGTGTCTTTTGTAATGCAATGCCAGTTTTTTGAGAATAAAGCCAGCTTTCCGCCCAAGGGTGCTTCCAGTTGTTCCCTGGTAGGTGGAATCAGAGTTAAGTCATTGTGTCTGTCCTGTGGAAGTGGTTGTAGTTGCAGTTGTGGCACTACTCCTCTGGTTGGCAGGCTGCCACTGACGACCCCTGTAGGCACCCCTTGATTGACCTCTGCCTCTTGGGCATCTATTCCTGCCCCTCTGTGCTCTGGAGGTGTCTGGAAAGGACCAATTCTTTGAAGGCCAGTTTTTGCTGAACCTCGGAGGTTGAACCTGCAGAAAATCCTTTACTGTTTGCACAGATTTTGCTTTTTCTTCCACTTTCTTTAGAATCTCCTGTGCAGGGGAGCCAAATAAACTTTGTTTCTCCATTGGAGCATCTAGGAGTTTAGCCTTGACATGGTCTGGCAAGGATTGTTCTTTTAGCCAGGCATGCCTTCGAATTACTGCCCCAGTCATAGTTGATCTAAATGAAGCCTCCAGTGCATCATAGCCACATTTTAAGAAAGGATTACTGACCTGCTGAGAGTTGTGTACCAAGTCCTGAAGGGACTTACGGTCTAAAGGTTCAGGAGAAGAAAGCTTTTTATTCAGCTGATCTAACAAATATTCCTGGTACTGTATCATATGGAATTGACAGTTTAATGCCCTGGCAGAAAGAGTAGCAGATGTATAAACCTTTTTTCCCCCATCTCTCTAATGCTCTTGGCTCTCTTTCAGAGGGAAGGGGTTTTTTGGCAGTGGTAGCTGCAACACCTTTTGGGCCCTGAGAAATAGTTTCTGGGTCTGCAGCATGGGCTTTATACAAGTGGAAGTGAGAATCCGGGACCCTGTAATATCTGTCAGGTTTGGCAGGGGCCGGTGGAAGAGAATCAGGGGCAGAACTGACATCATTATATGCATCATCAACTACAGTAAGCACAGGTGGTATGGCTAAAGGCCTATGCTGGGGAAAATGTAAAAATGTCCTTAGTCTTTTTCTAGAATCAGAGAAATCCTGACCCTGCCATTGAAAGTGTTCCCTCATTGAGTGCAAAGTCTCCCCAAAGGAAAATTCTTCTGGAGGGGAGGCAGAAGGAATAGAGTCTTCTGCATCCGAATCCTCATAAGGCGAATATGCCCCTTCCTGATGGTCTGATAAATCTGATCCATCCGAGGAATAATCAGAGGAGAGAGGTTCAGGGGGTTCAGTCCGAGGCCTTTTGTCAGGAGGAGGGTGAGAGGCCCTGTCTGGGTGAAGTTGGGAACCCCTAATCAAAGAAATAAGATCCTCAGCAAGGCTGAGAATCTGTGAACTTGAGGAAGGTCTCTGAGAAGTAGATTTTGCAGGTAAAGCTTTTGAAATTTTAGCTGCTTTAGCCCTGGAGAAGGCCTTAAAAGACATAGAAGCAGGGGGCCTAGCTGCCCCACGTGCAGGAGTAGAAATGTCCAATAGGATGGTGTCGGGCAATTCTTGTGCTCTTGCTTCTTCGGTAGGGATTTCTGAAGCCGACTCAGCCGGGGCCTCTCTGGCCTCGGTTGTCGGAGGTATGATTTCGGCAGAAGTAAGAACAGAGGACTCGGTTTCAGCCAAAACAGAGACACTCGCGGTAGGCCTAACCGTGGTTTCATCCGAAACTGCGGGCCGCGAGTGTCGGTCCTTTTCCTTGCGTTTTTTGGCTAAATGTGTAGTCGGAGTCTCCGACGGCATTTTATATGCAAAAGCGGATCCAAAAAACTCTTCTGCAAACTCCGACCGACGTCTAAGAGTCCGTCGGTTGAAGGAGGCACAGGCTAAACAAGCTGATACGTCGTGGTCTGGGCCTAAGCAAGGAAGGCAGTAAGAATGGAAATCCTTATGAGGTATTTGTTTCCCACAAGTTAAACAATTATTTACTTTGTCTGACATCGGCTGAGGCAAGAAAGAGTCCACAATGGGGTACTTAGCTTTTTTAGAAGTTTTCGGTAGCTGAATACTCTGGATCTGACCGACCGGCACTTGCGAACAGCTTCTGCTTCGGGCACCGCGTGGCAAGAAAGACTGAGGAAAATGGCATCAGCTGATGCCTTTATACCCCAGAAGCTCTGACGTCGGGGAAAGTGCGACATCAGCCGAGGCCAGACCCAGACTTTGGAATCCGGCCGACTGAGAGGCTGCCTGAGGCAGGACAACCCATTTGTTATGACTGCAGATGCATCCTTGAAGGACATCCTTGGTTCCTCGGAACCCTTCTGCTGTGAGGGTGGCATATGCTGAATCCCCCTCTCCCTCTGGGGGTGGGTGTGTCCCAAGCATTCTGGGAATAACCCTGAGAATTCCGGAAAGTACAGTTGTGTACACTTACCATAAATGTAGATGTTTGAGTGTATTCACTTCTGCAGTCATCACTTGTGGGTTATCCCTACTGTGGTAGCCTTCGGCCGGCCCAAATACCAGAGTCAATGTTTTTCTGTGTCAGCTGCTGTCGCCTGCTGACTGATGTCAGGTTATCAGTGCTATAAAGCAAGGCAGCCAATGGCATTACATCAGTTTTTCTTGCCCTAACCAGTCAGAAGCCCAAATAAATATGGTAAAGTGGTTCTGGTGGCTAAAAGCCACTGTGAGAAGCTTATGTCTCCCTAAGGAAAGAATATATAAGGGGGAAGGAGGGAGGGAAACCAGGACTGTGACAGTGAATACACTTGAACTTCTACATTTATGGTAAGTGTACACAACTGTACTATGTTCTTCGTGTTTCACTGTTGCAGTCATCACCTGTGGGAGGAAAGTTGAGGAAAGGGGTGGTAGGATTAGTAAGAGACCTAGGCATGGGGCAGCATGCCCTGCAAAACTGCTGAGGCAAACTCTGCCCTAGCCTTAGAAAATAGAGGTAGGTAGCAATGCTTGGTAAAGGTATGGACAGAAGTCCAGATGGCAGCTTCCAGGATGTCCCTGGTAGGAACTCCTCTGAGGAATGCTGTGGAAGTGGAGGCTGCCCTAGTGGAGTGGGTTTGAATAGACTTGGGGGGGTCCCATGTAATCTGTAGTAGAAATGGATACAGTGTGATATCCATTTGGAAATAGTTTGCTTGGAAATGGGCTTCCCCTCTGCCCCTGGATCAAAGCTGACAAGTAGTTGGTCTGTTTTCCTGAAGGGTTTAGTATGGTCCAGATAGTATCTGAGCTGTCTGTGGATGTCTAGTGAGTGCAAAATTATTTCCCCTTGTTTTGAGAGTTAGGAAAGAAGGTGGGTAAATGCATGGCCTTGTTGAGAGTCACATTAGATACCACCTTGGGCATAAAGGAGGAATTAGTCCTCAGGGAGGCCCTGTCTGCATGGAAAATGATGAAGGGCTCAATGGCCATCAGTGCCTGAAGTTCTGAAACCCTTCTGGCTGAGGTGATAGCTAGGAGAAAAGCAGTCTTCCAGGAGAGGTATCTTAGTTCTACTGAAACAGTAGGTTCGAAGGGTGGTAAGGTTAGGTTTTCCAAAACATAATTCAGGTCCCAGGCTGATGTGGGTAGCCTTCTGGGAGGTCTGATATTAGAAGCCCCTCTGAGAAACTGTTTAATCAAAGGATGGGAGAACAGAGGCTGATCTGTATCAAACTGAGCTGAAATGGCTGAGGCATGGATTTTAATACAAAAGAAGGAAAGACCACTGTTAAGCAGCTCTGCTAGATAGTCCAGGATAACAGGGATGGAAGGTTGTGAGGTACTGTCCTCTCTGGACTGGCTCCAGGAACAGATTCTTTTCCATTTTCTGGTGCTGCGTCTTCTGGCCTCTGTGATAATGTCTAGGACCTGTTTGCTTAACAGTGGACCCTTGTTTGCCTTTAGAGTACAAGCCATGCTGATAGTTTGACAGTCTGCAAGTCTGGGTGCAGCATTTTCCCTCCTCCCACTTGAATCAAGAGGTCTGAGATCAGGGGAAGCTGTCTGGGAGGCTGTAATGTCAGGCTGTGCAGTAAGGGGTACCAATGTTGTCTGCACCAATCTGGAGCAATGAGGATGGCCTTTTGTCTCTCCTCCCTTGTTTTGATCATTACCTTGATAATATGAGGCAGAGGAGGGAATGCATACACAAAGAGGGTGTTCCAGGGGAAGGTTAAGGCATCCGCCTTCCACACTCAGTGGTGGCACTCCCTGGTACAGATTTTTTTCAGCTGATGGTTGAGATGCGAAGCAAAGCGATCCACCTCCAGAGTCCGCTATTCTTGAGTGATTTGTAAAAAGATTTTTCTGTGGAGCATGCCATTTGTAGGAGTCCAGTAAGTTGCTGCTTAAGTGGTCTGCCAGGGTGTTGATGATCCCTGGTAGGTATTGGGCTATTAGGTGCAACACATGGAAGAGACCATCAGCCAGAGGTTCATGGCTAGCCTGCACACAGGGTAGAATTATGTCCCTCCCTGTCTGTTGATGTACCACATTACTGTGGTGTTGTCTGTTTTGATAAGGAAGACCCCTGGCCTGAAATTGGGGATTGAAGGATGTCAGAGCCTTTTGTACTGCCATCACATCCTTCTGTTTGATGTGTAAGGGAAGATGTTGGGCATCCCAAAGACCCTGGGTGTACCTGTCTTCTAGGTGTGTGCCCCAAGCAATGTCTGAGGCATTTGTTGATCCCTGGTAGGTATTGGGCTATTAGGTGCAACACATGGAAGAGACTATCAGCCAGAGGTTCATGGCTAGCCTGCACACAGGGTAGGATTATGTCCCTCCCTGTCTGTTGATGTACCACATTACTGTGGTGTTGTCTGCTTTGATAAAGAAGACCCCTGGCCTGAGATTGGGGATTGAAGGATGTCAGAGCCTTTTGTACTGCCATCACATCCTTCTGTTTGATGTGTAAGGGAAGGTTTTGGGCATCCCAAAGACCCTGGGTGTACCTGTCTTCTAGGTGTGTGCCCCAAGTAATGTCTGAGGCATCAGTGGTAATGGTTTGCCAGGTTGGTTGGAGCGGTGAAGGAAAGACCCTTGTTCTTGGCACAGGACCCTTGCCCATCAGAGGAACTTGGCCTTATACAGGGGATCAGAGGAAGACAGGTCTCTAGAGGTTGAGAGTGCTGACACCAAAGGTTCTTTAGATACCACTGAAGTTTTCTCATGTGAAGCATGGCCAGAGGAATTAGAAGGATGCAAGATGCCATGTACCCCAAGGCTTGCAGGAACTTCCTCACAGTGAGGTGACTTCTGGAATCCAGCTGGGTAAAATAGAGAGGCAGGAAGGTCTGCTTTTCTGGGGATAGGAAGGCCATTTGGAGCGCTGTGTCCAGCAGTGCTCCCAAGAAAATGATCTTCCTGGAGGGTGTTTGCTTTGATTTTTTCTCGTTGATGGTGTACCCTAAGGAGGTTAGGAGGGTTTTGACAAAGAGGAGGTCCTTGAGTAGCTTTTCTTTGCACTCTGCTTGAATAAGGCAGTCATCCAGATAAGGGTAAATCTGTATATTTTTCTGTCTGCAAAAGGCTATGGCCAGGGCTAAGCATTTGGTGAATACCCTGGGAGCAGTAGATAAGCCAAAGGATAGCACAGAGAACTGAAAGTGTTGTGAACCTGCTCTGAAGTGAAGGAATTTCCTGCAGGATTCCCTTATGGGGATGTGAAGGTAGGCATCTTTTAGATCTAGGGTAACTAACCAGGCATCTTTTAACATAGGCAGCAGCTGCTTCGAAGTTAGCATTTTGAATTTGGGGACCACCAGGGAGGTGTTCAGAACAGATAGATCCAGGATGGGGTGCCAAATGCCCTCTTTTCTGGGAGTAAGGAATAGTCTGGAATAAAAAAAAGTCTTTGCCTGTTTGATCTGAGGGGACAGGTTCTACTGCTCCATGGGATATGAGAATTTGGAGTTGTTTCAATGCCTCTGCCCACTGATTTGGAGGTAAGTCTGGGTACCCTCTTGGAATTGGGAGTTTGTTGAAGGAGAATTTGTATCTTTAAGAACCATTGGTCCTTTGTTACAGAAAGCCAATTTTCTTTGCAGAGGGAGAGCCTTCCTCCTAGTTTTTGGTAAGTGAAAAGAGGGCAGACGGGGGAGAGGGAGTCATTGAGAATTTTTGCTATAGAGGGATGGCTTACAACTCCCTGTCTTTGGAGCAGAAGTGGTTCACTGTTTGGTTCTCTGCTGTCCCTGGGATAGGAGCCTGGGTGGTCTGTCCCTGCAGTCCTTTCCTGCACCTTGCTGTTTTGAGGGTAAATTATTGCTGAACCTAGGAAGTTGCACCTTGAAGAAATTTTTTACTGTTTGCATAGATTTTGCTTTGTCTTCCATCTTTTTAAGCACCTCTTCTGCTTTTACTCCAAACAAGTGGTCCTTATCAATGAGTGCATCAATTAATTTAGATTTGACATGGTCAGGAAGAGGTTGTTCCTTCAACCATGCATGTCTCCTAATGACAGATCCTGACACTGCTGCCCTGCGTAAGGCTTCTAGGGTGTCATATCCACAGTGTGAGTGTTTGGCCACTTGACAAGTAGAGTGCAGTAAATCTGCTAACTCTTTCGAATTGGCACAGTCAGGAAAGGTTGACATCTTTTGCTTTAATAGCTCCAAAGTGTGTTGTTGAAATTTTAACACGTGGAAATGACAGTTGAGTGCTCTGATAGCTAAGGTTGCAGAGGTATATACGTTTTTACCCCATCTGTTCAGAGCTCTGGAATCCTTGTCAGAAGGACTAGGATTTTTTGTAGAACTAGCCTTGGCTCCTTTTGGTCCCTGTGTAACGACCTCTGGGTCTGCAGCAGGATTTCTGTACAGGTATTTGTGAGAATCTGCTACTCTGTAATACCTGTCAGGTTTACTGGGAGCAGGTGGAAGGGTGTCAGGAGCTAAGCTGGATTCATGGAGGACATAATCCACCACCTCTAAGAGAGGGGGGCTGGCCAAGGGTCTGTGCTGGGGCAGGTCTAGAAACTCTCTTAGTCTTTTCTTAGACTGAGGGGGAAGTCCTGGGATTCCCAGTGGAAATGTTCCCTGAGGGTGTGAATGGTTTCCCCAAAGGAACTATCTTGTGGTGGGGAGGCAGAAGGAATGGATTCCTCTGCATCTGAATCCTCATAAGCAGTCAGAGGTTGTTGTTCCTCTTCAAAATCTAAATAATCAGACTCCCCAGAATCATGTTCTGTCAGTATTTCAGAAGAAGGGTCTCTTTTCCTTTTAGAAGTTGTGGCCCGACTACCCCTGATAAGGGAGATAAGATCGTCCATTTTAAATATTTGAGCTTGGAGTGGTGGAGCAGATGGTAGCTAGAGGTAGATTCCCTAGGAGTGGCCTTGCTTCTAGGCCTAAGAGTATCCATCGGTCTGTGAGAAACAGTAGTAGGATGAGAAGACTTCAGTTTATGTCTAGATTCGGTAGTGTGAAAAATCTCCTCAGAAGCCGGTGCCTGCGTCGGATCTATATCATGTTATTGAAATATGAAAATGTCAAAGGGTACAACAGCGAAAGTACCGAAATGTTGAGGGTCCATTTTTGAGATCGCAGTACAGTGAAGATTGGGATATTTGCCCTTTCCTCACTGTTGTGCAATCTCAAAGTTTTAGCGGGGGTGTGAAGGGCACGGCCCCCCCCCCCCCACAATACCGAATTGGAGTTTCACTCTTGTGAGTGCTTGACATTTTGCGTCTTCGATGTTATGATACAGACACCCTGCTTTGCGGCTCTGGACCCAACCAAGGCAGAGACAACCAAAGCCTTGGAAGATGAAGAAGATTTCTGCAGCATACTGGACTCCAAAAGGGTCTTGGTAAAGGCCTGCGAAGGTATCAGATCGGGCATCAGGGGCTGCAAAGGCATCTCACTGAATTCTGGAGAACTGATGACCTGCTTAGAGGTAGAGTCATCAGAAGACTTAGCCTTGTGTGGTCTGTCTCCATCTTTATATTTATGTTTTTTCAGAATGTCTATGGCTTGTTGGCTGATGGACGCCATTTCGGAATGTGAAGATGGAAGACGAAAATACCTGGCTACAATAAGAGCTCTACGACAGATGGTTCTCGTGTTAAAGAGGGTACAGAACCAGCAATGGGGGGGACATCGTGGTCTGGGCCTAAACAAGTGACGCAGTATGAATGGAAGTCTCGGTGTCGGATTTGCTTTCCACAGGTGAGACAATTGTTAACTTTTTTGGACATCAGTTAGTGCAAGAAAAAAGGATACCCAGTAGGGTACTTAGCTTTAGACATTTTCAGCTGTAATTCAAACTCTGGTAGCACTTGCGAACTGCTTCTGCTATCGGCTCCACAGCAAGAAAGACTGATGTAATGGCATTGGCTGCCATGCTTTATAGCACTGATGACATGACGTCAGTCAGCAAGCAACAAAAGCCAATGCAGGAAAAACACTGAGTCTGGCATTCGGGCCAGCCAAGAACTACCACATCAGGGTTAACCCACAGGTGACGACTGCAACAGTGAAATACGAAGAACATTCACATCTTCTTTGCCCCCCCACTGATTCCTGCAGAAGGATAATTAAGGGGCTGAGAAGCAGATTCCAATGGCAGAGTCTTCCCATCCTCCTTGTGCTGGACCAGTGTGTCACATACCATCTTTCCAAAGAGTGGAACCATCATACGGGGCATTTGTAAATTATGCCTTGTAGGGCTCTGAGAAGGTGCAAAGTCAGAGCTAGGCATTATGCCTGATAGCAACAGCTGCTCCGGCAGCTCTAGTGGTGCCCTTGGTAGCATGAGAGAGAAGCCATATAGAGATAATGGCAATGAAAGTGAGGGTGGCTATTCAAGAGGAGAAAACCTTCCTATCCTCTGCCGACATGGACCCTGGGGTAGACTCAGCGACCTCCTTGACTAGGTCTCACTGAAGCCTAATAACGTGTGCCATGTAGTTCAGCACACGTATGGAGAATGTTGCTGAATTGTAGACCCGCTTCCCAAAACAGTCCAAGGTCCTAGACTCTTAGTCTGGTGGATGGACCATGGAGCTCTCCTATGCAAGCTCCTTCTTGGTGGCCACCACCACCATGGCATCGATAGGGGATCCCTTTGACCAGTGCGGTTTATCAGAAGGGGTGCTGAGGATCTTATCAGGGCATTTGGGATAGGCTCCACCATGTTGGGCTCCTTCCATGCCCGAGATGTAACAAGATCCACCAGAGGATCCATAGGAGTGGACACCCAGGAAGTAGAGGGTCCTGCGCCAAATGCCTCAAAGAACACAGTCATCAGGGCTGGGTTTTTGGGCAGACCACCCCCCCACTCTGCCATAGGATCTCCATGATGTCTCCAAATGAGACATCCTCTGGGGGTGATAGAGGGAACCCTCCCCTTCCTCCAAGTCAGTGTCCTCCATGAGAGACTCTGGTGAGAAGTCTATGGGTCTCCTTTTACACTTGCATTTTTGAGGAACCTCCTCATGGGGGGGGTCTTTGGGGAGGAATTGAAAACATCCAGCTGTTCCTGTGGGGGAACTCCCTGGGGCAGAGAGGCAGCAGACTGTCCCTAAAGTGGTAGGATAGCAGAATCTGGACCAGAGACAGAGGGAGCCAGGACAGACTCTGAGGGCGAAATCGTCAAGGGTCTCGATGGGATCAAGACAACCCTCTCCACCATGTCAAAGGCAGAAGGAGAACAAACCCCTGAAAATGGGGCTACCCCAAAAAATCACTTACAGCACGGACTACAATACGAACATTAGACACAGCAAATGAGATTTGAGGGAGGAAGGAGACAGGGGAATTATGGTTATGGGAGGAGCTTGCAGCTCAGACCAGATGCTGGAGAAATGCAGCTGAGTCAGATCTGTCCCAGATCTGTGTTCCCACAGGTTGAAGAGCAAATGAAGACAACTTCAGATCATACATTCATATGAAAAAAAAAAAAAATAAGTTATGTACTTACTATAACATTCCATCTGAGCTGTTCATTTTCATTTATCCTTGATGATTGAGTTCAGTTCCAATATCTGAACAGACTTGGCAATTACTACAACTCATGCAGGCCAAAAAACCCTTGAGATTCACCCTTATCTGTAATCTGCCCCTCTCTGTTATATCAGATTAAGTTTAAAGATTAGAAATAAAGTATATCTATATACAAGGAAACCTTAACCATATCTGTTATGCCTTAAAATGAATAATAAGTAATATGAAGGTATCCACTCCACCAAAAAGTCTTCAAAGGCCAGGGGATGGAGGGAGGGAAATCAAGGATAAATGATGGAAAATAGAGGCACAACTGCTGAATGATATACACATGCACTGCATAAGCGCATACACGAGTGCATGGACCGTGCCATCCCCAACAGAACCAAGATGCTATCCTCCAAAAAAAGGAAGCCAGTCTGGTGGTCCCCTGCCATAAACAGACTCTACAACAGAAGGAAGAAACTGTTGCAAAAAAGAGTCAAATCCCATGATTGCAGGAACTCCCTGGCCAGCCTCAGTAAGAAGCTGAGATCCCTCATAAAATCTTCCAAAGCTAGTTATGAAAATAAAATTGCCATGGATTCTAAAGACAATCACAAAGCATTCTACAGCTATGTGAAAAATCTCAATGGCAACACTCAGATCTGCTCTGAGCTACAGCACAATTGCACTAGATTTACTGAACCAATTGATATTGCCAACATCCTGACATCGACAGGTTCAGTGCAAACTTTACCCCCCCTCACCCTCCAAAGGCCCCATTATCATACCGGAAGATTACATAGCCCCTATAATCAGGGATGCACAAGTAAGGACTGCACTCTCCAAATCCAAGAACACAGCATCCATGGGACCAGACAACATCCCAGGCTGTGTTCTGCACTAACTACAGAACAAACTGGCACCCCAACTAAGTACCATGTTCAACCATAGCCTCACTTCAGGCTTTGTGCCTATGGAGTGGCACACAGTGATGGTTATCCCACTCCACAAAGGGGGTGCCACCACTGACCCCAGGAACTAGTGCCCCATTAGCCTGACACGCCAGGTCTACAAGGCCATGGAATGCATCATCCTGGAGCTTATAAACAAAGGCATAGGTAACCTCCAAACTTTGGACCCCACTCAATTTGGGTTTGTAAAAGGTAGATCATGCCTCCTAAACCTGACTGATTCTTTGAAGCAGTCACCGGAGCCGTAGACGAGGGTAAGGTGGTGCACACAGCCTATCTTGACCTCACCAAGGCTTTTGGCACCATCCCCACTCTGGTATTATAGATAAACTCACAATACTGGGCATAAATCCCTATGTCACAAGATGAGTGGCCAACTGGCTCACTGACAGGACCCACACAGTGAAAGTAGCTGACTCCAAATCTGACTTCAAACCAGTGATAAGATGAGTACCACAGGGTTTGGTCCTGGGTCCTTTCCTGTTTGGTATGTACAGGCTAATATAGCTGGTCTCTGGGTAACAAAGTTTGCAGACAATTGCAAACTAGGAGCCATAATAGATTCACCTAAGGATGTGGGCATTCTACAAACAGGCCTCACTGAGATTGATGTTTGGTGTCAAAGTCATGGCCTAAAGCTCAATGCCAAGAAGTGCACTGTCATCCCCTTTGGGGAAAAAAAAACATACCCATGAACTACCACATGGGCTTTAGCCTACTAAATACTGAAAGTGTGATAACAGACCTTGGGGCACAGGTGGACAGTAGTCTCTCCTTTGATAATCACATCACCACAGTAGTCAGGAAATCCTTCTATGTGGTACACCTCATCACAAAGGGGTTCTCCTCCAGAAAAAGAGAGGTCATCATTCCTCTCTACTCATCCCTCACCAGACCCGTTATAGAGTACAATGCTCCATTTGGCATGTACCTCACAAGACATCTACAACAACTAGAAAGGCCACAGAAATACCTCACCAAGAAGATTACCAGCCTCAAATAGATACCATACGCAGACCGTCTGAAAAAAACCCAGCTCTACTCCATTGCATATTGCCTACTCAGAGACGACCTCTGCCTAACATACAAAGTCATGTCTAACTCAGATCTGATGGACATGCTACACTTAAAGAAATCCCAATCTGTCCAGGCCACGCACTCCAGGGACCTAAACCTTGTCACCACAATAAAGAGAACATGCTGGAGGGATAGATTCCTGTCCCAGAGACTTCCCATGCTCTGGAACAGACTACCCATTCATGTCAAGCTAAGCTCCTCAATTAGCCCTCTTTAAGAGAAATTTGGACAATTGGATGGGAAACAGGAAATTCACCCCAGCGATCACTTCTGTGTCTCTGCTCAACAGGGGTACAGGAAAATAATTTTCTTGGGTGGTGAAAGCCAGGGAACCTCTTTTAGCTAGGCTTATATAGGCCCTAGGGCAGATAGCCTAGTACTTACCTATGAAAATGGATAGCACAGATGGAACATTATGTTAAGTACATAACTTCTTTATCTGATGATGTCAATTTTCATTTTATCCTTGACGACTGGGGTATTGTCACCAGCTACCTTAGACCTTGGGAGGACCCATAGAAGGATGTTCCTGAGCAGCATTGACCCAAAGGATGCTCTACCCCTTGAGACTAAATCCAATTTGTAATGAGTAATAAAGGTATATGGAGAAGCCCAAGTTGCTGCTGCACAAATATCCATTGAAGCCCTTGATTGAAAAACTGTTGAAGTGGCTACAGATCTAAGTGTGCCTTGATTGGCTGAGGTAAAACAATTTTGCTCTTATTGTAGATGAATGAGATGCAATCCTTGAGCCATCTGGCTAAGGTCACTTTGCTGACTGGTTTACCTAACCTTGTGTTAGAAAAGGAAAGAAATAGCTGGTCAGATTTTCTTATGTCTTTCATTCTGTGAAGATAAAAACATAATTGTCTATGAACATCTAGCAAGTGTAGGCAGTATTCACCTTTGTTCAAGTTGGGAAAGAATACTGGCAACTCAATAATCTGATATTTGATTCTGAGACTACTTTAGGTAGAGAGTTGAGATTTGTTCATAAGGAGAGACTGTCTTTGTGAAAGACCAGATAAGGTGGCTTACTTGATAAAGCTTGAATTTATGAAATTCTCCTAGTGGTGGTTACAGCTACTAACGTTTTTCATAACAAAAATTTTAGATCACAATCTGGAGACAATTTGAAAGGGGACTGAATAATGGTCTGTAACACTAGATTTAAATCCCAAGGTGGAGTAGGGTCCTTAAAGGGAGTTTTCAACAAAAGTGTCCCTCTTAAGAAGGATTTACAAAGTTTGTGGCAAGCTAAGGAGCATTCTTCAAAACGATTATGGAAATTAGAAATTGCTGCTAGTTAAATTTTAATGGTAGAAGGTGAAGCCCGTGCAGAGAAGAGAGAGGATAGAAAGTCTAATATATCATAAACAGATGCAGAGAAGGGGTCAATATCCCTTTCACAAGCCCATATGATAAATCTCTTCATTTACTCATGTATAGTTTAAAGGTGGATGGCTTGTGCGAAGCTATGAGAATATGGCACACAGGGGAAGCTAGATTAATTTGCCTGGCAATTAGTGGAACTGGAAGAACCATGCTGTCAGCTTGAGATTTGAAATGTCTGGATAAACTAGTCCCCATGGATGGGACAGAAGGTCTGGAGCTGGGTCCAGAATACAGGTTGTCAAAATTAGATGATGCCAAAGAAAGTGGAACCAAATATGTCAAGGCCAAAAGGGTGTGATAAGGATTACTTTTGCTCTTCAAAGTGCTCTCTGTAGGAATTTGGGGATTAGAGGAATCAGGAGAAAGGTGTATAGTAATCCAGGGAACCAAATGTGGAGAACTGTGTCACTTTGTGACTCCCCTGGAGGGGGGATTAGGGCAAAGTAGTTGCAGCACTTGTTGTTTAGGGTACAGGTAAAGAGGTCGCAGCAAGGCTGGCCTCAATAATGGATGATCTTTTCTGCCACTTTTGGATTGACAGACCACTCATGAGACAGGAGAATACATCTGCTCAGTTTGTCAGCTATTACACTGAATTTCCCCAGAATGTGCATTGCTAATCAGAAAGTGGTTGGAAGAGATAGCCAACTGCCACACTCTGAGCGCTTCTCAACAAAGGGGGTATGATTTCATTCCTCCTTGCTTGTTGATGCACCAACCTACTGACGTAGTGTGTGTTTGTACTGCAATCGTTCCCAGAGTAAAAGCAGTTTGAAAGGCTTGCAATCCAAAAAGCACCTCTCTCAGTTCCAGAACATTGATATGCAAGTTGGCCTCTGTAGGGGACCAAGTGTCTTGGACAGTCTTGCCCAGAAAATGCACCCCACCCCACCCTATCTGGGAGGCATCTGTGGTCACTATGGCTGTGGGTTCTGAAGGGGGTGAATGGGCAGCCTAGAAGAATCTCTTTGGAAAGTATCCACCAAGCTAGATCTTTCCTGCAGTGGTTGGTGATCAAAATCTAATCTGACATGGGATGGTGTAAAAATGACCATTAAGAAGCCAGAAGCCAATGTAAAATTCTCATGTGATACCTTGCTAGGGGTACTAGAGTTATAGTCACTGCCATGGAGCCCAAAGCCTGTAGGATCAGATGAGCAGATACTTTTTTGCTGTGTATTATCCTTTGAACCGGTGTTCTGATTCTCTGAAGTCTTTCAGGAGGAAGAGACGCTACAGTTGCCATATTTAGTATAGCCCCTATGAATTGTAAAGTTTGAATTGGAGTCAACTGGGATTTTTTGTAGTTTATTGTTATTCCCAAATAAGCGCAGGTCCAGAGAACAAAGTCCATTGCTTCTATCAGAAGATGCCTGGTCAGAGCAGTGATGAGCCTGTTGTCCAAGTATGGAAACATATGGAATCCTTGTAGTCTCAAGTGAGCTGCTACTGCTGCTATGTATTTGAACACTCTGGGGACTGTGGCAAGCCCAAAGGGCAGCACACTGAATTGGTAATACGCATCCTGAAGATTTATTGAGCATATCCAATTGTCCTTCTCCAGGAATGGAAGTATGGATTGTATCATGACCATCTGGAACTTGGTTTGTTGACCTGACATGTTCAGTGTGTTTAGATCCAAAATCAGTCTCCCGTCCCCTGTCTTTTTTGGCTCTAAAAAAGAATCTTGAGTAAGTTCCATATTCGATTTGGTCTGGTGGGACTTCTTGGACGACAATTTTCTAGCAGCTTTTGGAATTTCTATTGCTGCTTGTTCCCTCTGACTGGCTGGAACATTGGGGATGTTTCTGCATATAGGAGGAGGGAGAGAAAAGGGAATTGAATAACCTCTGGAAATGAACATTTGCAATCAGGTGTCTTGGTGCAGAGGATAAACACCCCCACTGACTTCAGAGGAAGACAATCAGGCCTCTACTCAGGAGCAACGATAGGGTTTCCCTGGGGAAGGAATCCCTGGAACCCTGGTTTTGCAGGCCATTTATGCTTCATGGGTGACGTCATCCATTAGATTTCCCACCTCTGCCTTCATGGGAACTGGCTTCACATGTGCCCTGGAAAAGGCCATTCAGGCTTTCTTAACCACATTTTCCACTGCTATTATAATTCCTGAGAAAGAATCCTTGGGGAGTGGAAAATGCACTCCTATGGCAGAAAGGGTCTTACCATCCCTCTCACACCTGGATAATGTTTCTCTTACCTTGGGGCCAAATAGAGATGATGCGTCAAAAGGGGCACTGATGAATGATGACTTAAATGACTCCACAAAATCACAAAGATGCATTCAGGCATGTTTCCTTATGGCTATACCTGAATCTGCTGCTCTAGTGGTCACATTGGTTGCATGGGGAATCAGCCTTATGGACAAGTTTGACAAAGACTCCAGGGTACCTAACCGGGAAACTACTTTCTCTTGGACTCCCTCAGAAGCAGATTCTGCTAGGATATCTGATCGCTCCTTGATCATATCCTTTTGAAATCTGGTAAAATGTGCCAGGAACTTCAAAGACCTTAAAGCAAACATTCATGAACCATAAAACCATTTCATAAACCTATCCATCACTCACGACTGCTTGTTGGAAGGATGGATGGATGAACTCTTCTCAGTGAGTCCCTTTTTCTTGAAGGCCAGTACAACCATGGCATCTACTGGTAAAAACCTTTGGCCCAAAATTTCTTGTCCTCAGGGCAGATAAGATTTTGTCTGGTCTCTTGGGGATAGGTTCAATGGTGTCTGGTGCCTTCCACACCTGCTGTGAGATCAACTGAATGAGATTGTCAGTGGGTGGAGCCACCCAAAAGGTAGATGTGCAAGTACTAAAAGACTGCAGATACACCAACTCCTCCAAGGAATGATTTGGGGGTTTCCAGTCATCCCTCTGTTTCAAAAATTCTAATATGTCTCCAAAGGAGACATCAGGGGTGACTTTGGGGATCCTTCCACAAATCAAAATTGGTGTCTTCTGTGACTGATTCCTGTGGGGAATTTAAGTGCTTCCTCTTGCACTTTTTCTTCTGAGGAACCTCCTCAGGGGGATAATCTGGAGAGGTATCATCTGTAGGAACTGTGGATTCAGTACTCGCTGCCCAAGTGGAGAGAGACAGGTCAAGTAAGAGTGAGTGAGAACAGGATATGCTCAGAGGAGGAAGGGGCCAACTGAAAGACCACTGTGGACAAGGCCCTCTCCACTGCCTCGAAGGCTGGACTCCCCCAAAGAGAGAAAGGAGCTCAGAACCTAGATAGACTGCCTTAGAACCGCAGTCACTCTCTGATTCTTTGAGGCAGCTCTTGAGACAGAAGCTGGGGCCGAACTGTGCAATGCCAAACTCTAAGGTGCAGGGATGACTCCAAGAAAATTGGAGTTGACCCTGGTTCCTTGGAGCAGACAGGACAGATATGGTTACAGGCGGTCTCCAAAGCCAACAGAGCTGAAGAACTCAGTGTACTAATCTGTTCCGAAGGGACAGAGGTCTCCAGAACTGACACAGTTGGTGCCGGATGACTCAGAACTGACATCTCTAAAAACTCAGAGGAGGAGTAGTTAAGGGGATAAAAGCTGAATCTGTTCAGAGACCCAAAAAGGTCAGAGCCAAGGGGAGTCCTATAAGTCCTCTTGCCCACAGAATTTTATTCACTAGTCTCTCAGCATCAAGTTCAGTGAGACTTTTGGTAAAATGGATAGAGGCCTGGGAAGGGGATTCAGGTCTTTCCAAACAGTCCTTGGGTAATTAGATGGCAAACAAAGAACCCCTGGCAAATCAAGTTGCTGAATTGTCTGTGCCAAGATAGTTGGTGTCAATAAAGGAGCGGTGAGGCATTTGTCCTGAGCCAGTATTTGAATTTGTTGTTGTACTGAAGGTTTTGGTGTCAAGATCTTTGGAACCGAAGCAGTTGTCAGAACAGAGGATGTCTTTTCTAGCACCAAAGATTCTGAAGATCCGATGTACTTTGTGGAGCCAAGGATTTACGCTTCTTGTGAGTCAGTTCCAAAGGACACGATGGAACCAACAAGTTCCTCTTTTTAGTCTTTCCTAAAGATGATGATGAAGAAGATGGGGAAGAAATATCATTTTTACTCTTTTCAGCAGATATGGCTTCCCCAGAAGCTGAAGGAATCAAGCCCTTCAAGATTAATTTATTCTTTCTCTAGACGAGAGCTCTGTGGCTAAAGCTATGTTAATGCTACAGTCTTCTTGAAGATGTACGGCACCTAAACAATACATACACAAGAGATGAGAGTCCAAGAAAGGAATTTTGTGGCCACACTTCTGAAATTTTTTTAAAGCCAGAAGGGCTTTTGGGTTTGTTAGTCATAATGACAAAGGATGATAGAGAAACTAGTGACAAAAAAGGAAATCGGAAAGAAAGGGAAAGAAAAGAGAACTATCAGCAATGATAGTTTTAGGTACACCATGTACAGAAAAACACTTTAAAGAATAAAGAATAGTAATACCTTTTTTTTGTAAATAAAGAATAAAAAAAATGAAGGAGGGGGAGCTATCAACAAAAATAGTGTCAATAAGTATATGGGAAGGGTTTATCAACAATGATAGTGAAGGTACACTAATGTGCAGAAAGATAAAAAAACTAAAGGGAAAGATGTTTTTTAAAGGTAATATACTATTTCAGAAAAAAAGGAGATATTGACATTTTTAACAAGAAATTACCAGCAATTAATTAAGTTTGAGAGCTGAGGTGAACCGGTCTGTCCATAAAAGTGTAAACGAGATCTGAGGTAATTGAGAGAGGTGGATTATAGGTAAGGGTGACACTCAGGAGTTTTTGACTTGCGCGAGCATTGTAATGGCTGAGTCAGTTCCGATATCGGAACCAAATCAAATTGTCAAAGATAAAATGAAAATTGGCAACATCAGCTCTATGTTTAACATGTTCACAACTACAAACTTTATTAGACGTCACACATATTCTTTTATAAAATCATCAATCCAGCATTACATAAATTGCTCAACTCCTTAAACTCCACTCCTCCTCCAAAACATTATTCTGCATTTATTGCTCCCACAACTTCCACTGTTTATCTCATACTCTTTTCTAAAGATCCCACTTCCAGTTATTTTGTCTATTATAATATTCATAACTTTAAATACAGTTTATTCTTACTTTGATTTCCATTTTCTAGGAATTGCTTCTTTGGCAGCTAACAGAATTAAACTTAACAAAGCCTCACTATGCCCAGGCAATTCAGATCCTGTATCCCAGCTCAAAAAAATAAGTAAGTAAATAATTTCCTTACTTGCACATATTTGCTCATCCAATATTTCTGACAAGGTAGTTTGTGTGGAATTTTTAAAGTCTGCCAACTCATTACTCTCCCAAAACATATTTTCCCTGTTACTTTCTTCTTCCCCATCACACCTCTAACATTTGCCATCTACCTCAGGAAAAATTTTTTGAAGTCTGCTTGGGGTGTAAAAATACCTATATAGATGTTTCCAAGCAAAAATCTTAAATCTTCTAGGCTTTGTTGCATATGTGAGAGCCATACATATGTCCTCCCATTGTTTCCTTGTGAATTGACTATCCAAGCTCTCTTCCCAATCTTTTCTAGACTCCTTTGATTGATTCCTACAGTTATTATTCAACATTTTAGGATCTATATTATAACCTGGAATGGTTAAAAGAGCGAACGTTCTTAAATCGACCCCTTAAAATCGAAAGCACTAAATCCTGAACACACGGAACAGTGATTTTTTTCCCCAGGGGAAAAAAATCATTGGGATGTTTTCAGGACTTTGCCATTTCCACCACTGTGGTGCAATCTCAGAGTTGGTATATTTAAGTGGGGGGGGGGGAGTGGGAGCAAAGCCTCCCACTTTATTTTGTGTTTGGATTTTTTTTTTTTTTGTGGAGCAGCGATTTTTTTCCCCTGGGAAAAAAATTGCTCTTCCATGTGTTCAGGATAAGTGTTTTTAATTTTCAGGGGTCGATTAAAGAGAGTTCACTCTTTTAATCGTTCAAGGTTATAATATAGACACAATATTTTATATGCCCTACTAATTATCTCTTTAACTGCAACTTCTGTTCTAGATTCAACTAAAAACTCTACTATAGCAGGTCTTTCACTTTGGATTCTCCTATACCTTTCTATTTGCCTATATTTTGATATCAATTCCCAATACCAAAAACAGTCTCTAGCCTGCAGTCCAAATGTTTTCTTGGCATCTTCCCATTCTATTACAATTCCCTCTCTAGTTATTAGATCCCAATACCTTGGTTCTTTTGCCAGGATTCTCCAGTAAATTACTGGGATTTCTCTGTGCACCTAATTGCAGTCATTCCTATCAAGAGAATCTCCTTTCTCTATTCTCATGTTGGCTTAGCTCTTAGAATATTTTCAGCTATTTTATGAATATAATATTATGTATGGCTGTTGTTATTCTTCTTAAGGGGCTGAATCCAAAATCCTACTCTCATTTTTGAATCCCTGTTTCATCATCATCCCCTTCTACTCTGAATTATGACTTTCTGCTTGTGTTATATGTATCAGCCTTAACCGAGTAGCTCTAAAAATATCCCTTCAAACCTGGTAATCATAAACCAGCTTGTTCTATTGGGAGGATCAACTTATCCCACTTAACCCTTGCCCTTGTCTCACTCTCAGATAAAAATCCTTCAACTTCTTATTAATTACTGTCCACAACTTCTCTACTGGTTGATAAAAATATACCTGACCTGTATATAAAACTAACCAATCTAGACCAGTTATTTTACCTTGTGGAATAATATGCAAATTATTTCAAGAGTTCCTGAATTTATGTCCTCCATACCAAACATTTTGATAATTTTTTTCAAAAATCTAATCTCGTTTGTCTTTTCCTTTCTATGTCCGCCAGATACATCACTGTTGCAAATCAAGTTCCAGTACCCACCTATAAGTAATATTCCCTGTTGAATGCTGTTTATTTCTCTCCCAAAATTGTCCTATCTCCATTATAACAAATTTAGGTGGAATATAAATACATGCCAATATACTCCTCCTTTGCCAGTAGCCCCTTTCTACCACAAATCAAAATTACTGCCCCCCCTTCTATCACTATTGGAGCTCCTCTAGAAATTAGTAAATGTACTCCTTTTCCTTTATTCTGAAATTCAGCTGAATATCCATCCTAAAATCGTTTATCAAATTCACATGGTCGCTTCTTCCCAACTGTCTCCTGTGGCATTGCCATTTGCAATCTGCATTTCTTAACATAATGTAACACACTTATCTTTTTATCGATACCTACAAGGTCATTCACATTCAAAAATATGTTTAGTATAGTCATTATGATAAGAAGTTATTAGTCATTATGATAAGAAGTTATTATTTCCACCTATTACACATGATAGCATTTTAAATGTCTATTTTTTGCTTTTGTGTTACATGCAACCACTGTTTGGCAGGTTGATCCTTTATATAGTTTGTTGTCATTTCTGTTTGAACCCATGTCACTTTTTGTTTTATTGAAAGACCACAAAAAAAACACACACCCCAAACTCACACAACTATAACTTAAAGGAAACATGCAAAACTATGTACACCCTTAAATGAAGTTTAACCATCCTGATATTACAAACTGTCCTAAACTGCCAGCTGCATTCACAAGTATTAACTAACCTAAAATTAAGGTTATTCATGCTAAAGTACATGTTACAGCCTGTGTTCCTATTTACACTAACTGCTGTTTGCCCATGCCTTGCCTATATTCCCCTCCCAGACATATTCTGAAAGCATATAAACTGCTTTTCACATTACCTTTTAGACTTAAGAAAAAGTGCACTGGCTACATTTAAACAAAACTAAACTATACACTGCTCTCGTAAATGCATTAAAGTAAATTTTATTCACATCCAATGTCAAACTTTATTTTTCCCTAAGCTGCTTGTCCAAAATGCACTTCTCAACTCACACTGGATATACAGGAAAAATATTAATTGCACTGTGGTCTCATAAAAAAAATTAAAAAAAAACCTTGCTTAAGCCAAAGGCATTAATCCAGACATTCACCTATGCAAAAGTAAAACATTTCAACTCTCCATATATTATAATCAGTGCACTTTTACACCAATGTGCCCTTCCAAACATTAATTGTAAAGCCATATTTCACAAATGTGATTGATGATTTATAGTCCATTTCAGTGTCACTGGTCTTCTTCCTGTTCATCTCCAACCTAGACTCTAGTTCAAATCCAAGGTACTCTCAATTTTTCCAGACATTCACCTATGCAAAAGTAAAACATTTCAGCTCTCCATATATTATAATCAGTACACTTTTACACCAATGTGCTCTTCCAAACATTAATTGTAAAGCCATATTTCAGTGACACTGGTCTTCCTGTTCATCTCCATCTCCAACCTAGACTCTAGTTCAAATCCAAGGTACTCTCAATTTTTCTAGTCAATTCCTGTACTTTTTCTGTCCCTCAAGCATTTTCCTTTGGAATGCTGGAAAAAGGTTTCACTGGCATTGTCTCTCTTGGAGGTTTATCACCAGAAGAATGAGAAGCAGAGTCCCCTTCTGTTTACTGGCTCATGTTTTGCTGGACAAACTTTGTATTTCCTCCGTAGCTTGTCCTGCATCAAAAAATTACTTTGATCCTTCAGGAAAGAATATTCTGAAGACAGTTGGATATATCAGCTTGACATTCCATGATTGCCAGGATAAATGTATCTTCTGCCTTTGTATAGTGAATAATCATTTTCCGGAAGCCCACTACTATCGCTGACTTTTAGTTTGCCCTTCTGCCAGTTTTGTCAGGATCAACTCTGTCTGCTGGTAGGTTTGTATCTTTACTAATACAGGTATTGGCTACTTTCTCATGGCTAGGTTTGAAGCATACACACAAAGTGCTCTTTCAGTTCACAAATCTTGCTGTAGAATACCAGTCCAGTTACTTATTTGTGATTTCATGAAATTAATAACAGTTTCTCCTTCACATTTTCTCTGGAACAGCAGAAAATCTCAAGTTTTTGCTGCCTGCTCTGTCCTCTACCACTACCATTTTTGAAGCGGCTCTTCTTGGTCAATCTGATACTCAAGATAGCCATTTTTTCATTTCAACCTCTGATTTTTTGCAGTTTTATCAGTTCATCTGAATATCTGTTTAAAGCTTCTGCCATTTTTTACAGCCTTTTGTTAATTGAGTTGACATACTCTACAGTTTCATTTATTTTAATCAGCTCTCAGCACATTTGACTTTTATTTTCCTTTAAATTACTGGAAGATATGTCATACCAGAGCTGGACTTTGAACTGCTTTTTGCTGAACAGCAGCAATATTTTTCAGTCAGTGTTTTCTCTTCACCTTTTCTGGCAGATTTTCTTTTAGGTTCTCTCAAGTTTTTTACTTTGATGGCATCCATGCAGTGTACTTACTAGCCAGTAACTGAATTTTACTAAAACAGGCAGAATTACTGGCCTTTATCTATCAGTTCCTTTATTCAAATGGTGAGCTGAAATTAAGATGTTGATCAGTGTGCAGCTAAGTTGGAAAGCCGAATGTCACCGAAAGATTTGATATATTTAAGTCATCTTAATATGGCATTAAGTAATATATACAACCAACACTGTGTCTATTTTGGTAATAAAGCAAAAGATTAATTTTCATTTGATAATGGCAAGGTTTGTTCTGCACAATCTCATGTTTCATTAAGAACATTACATCTAAAATATGGCAATCCTAGTAGCTGACAACATTTTTATAGTGATCTACTTACAAGTAGTATTTGCGTACCTGCAACAGTGTTACAGAAATAAGGCACAGAGCTTCTGACTTATCATGCTCAATGATTATGGTTTTGATGAACTGGTAGTATGCTGTGGTATAACAAATCAAGGGGTACCAAAGCAACAGAAGTGGGAAAATGTATTATATGAAGGTATTTCTGACTTAGGTTAAAAAATATATAATAAAGTCAAGCACAGATTGTGCTTGTAAAACACTTGAGCAAAAACAGTAAGCATGTTAGCTCATTTCTCCAACATTCAGGATAACTTAACAAAAAAAAGTACATTTATGCACGCGCACACACACACACATACATAAATACATATATATATTATATTATATATATATATATATATATATATATATATATATATATATATGTATACATAATTTTTTTTTTTTTTTTCAGTACAGAATCTCGAACTACTGAAATGTCAAATTTCAGTAGCTCGAGACCAAAGTGTCGAAACTGCAGTTGCACAAAAGTGCAGAATCTTGAATGCAGAAATGTCAAATCTGTGGCTGTGGAGGCAAGTATGTGACATGGGATTCCCTGTGTTCGTGATGTGTGGTATGTGGATGTAGCTGGAGATTCCGGTAAGTGATATTTTACTAGGAGTTTTGGGTAGGGATTTTAGTGTGTGTGTGTGTGTGTGTGTGTGTGTGTTTGGAGTTGTGGGTTAGGGTCGGTAGGTAAAGATTGTCAGTGTTGAGAGTGGTGGTATTTGTACATATGTGATGTGCATTTGTGCAAGGGGAGTGCAGAACATGTAGTGCTGGTTTTTGTGTTTTTAGTGTGACCTCAGAGTTAGCATATATAAGTAGTGGGCTGCAGCCCCCTGCATGGTGGGTGTAGGGGAGCTTGCCCCCCCCTGCTTATATGTGTCAGGGGTGTGGGGGGGTGCAGCCCCCCCGCATAGTGGGTGTAGCGGGGCCTGCCCCCCTGCTTATATGTAGGGTCCGCACATGTGTTTTTGTTGTGTTTGTGTGTTTTTGTTGGTTTGCAGTGTAGGGATGAAGGTGTATCTGTGCTTGTGTGTGGTGTGTGTGTATGCGTGGAGTTGCGATTTTGAATTTCACGCTTTTGGAGTTTCTGGTTTTTCAGTTTTCAGCTTTACAGTCTTGAGATACTGAATTTTGATATTTCAGTATTTTGGGATTGTAAAGTGAAACTATATATATATATATATATATATATATATATATATATATATATATATATATATATATATATACATACACACATTGTTTCTGCTGCAGACACTAAGTAGCACAAGTTCTAAGTATTGATTAACAGCACCTGTATTGCAGTGATTGCTTTGACACTTCAGGAAGAGTGCGAAGGTGGGTCAGTGCTCACAGTACAAAACTACAAGATAACAATCCTTACAAAAGCTTTATTAATCTAAAATTGTCTCCCTTAGTTCCTGCTGTTCCCAGTGGAGATCATGCTTGCCTCCTAGAAGGTTAGGAGGTGAGAACAGAAATAAACTAAGAAAATCTCTGGCCTGCTAGACATAAGGAAATTATTATGTCTTTCTAGTGTGTTGAGATAATGGCAGCAGTTTGACTCGGAGGAATTTTACACACTATGTATCAAGCATGCTTGCATTTTATTACTGAGTAATTATATATGTTTCTCTGAGTCTGTTATAAACCATTCAGAGCAATCCTGCGCTTCAACCAAAGTAAATCAGCACGTACTTCAAGATCCCCTGAAATTGCCGATTCACAAATAAAACACCAGGCAAATTCTATCCAACACAGTAACCTTTAATTAACAAGATTTTGTTAATTAAAAGTTACTGTTCTGGACCAAAAAAAGTAGTTAAATTCCAAGTTTGGTAAGGATATCTCTGGCTTTTTTGGGACCAGAGATGGTGTCTAGTCAATGTAGGGATGGTTTTGATTTCCCAGGTAGTTTCTATTTTCCTGGTGTTGCTCTTATTTGGAGGGGAACCTCAATCCCGATTTTTTGCAGTCTGCTGAAAGTTACAGAAGTTATTAAACTTAAACCGACTGAAGCTGAAGAAATCTCAAAGCCATTTGTGTCTTCAAAAATGTTTTATTGATTGCAGAGACAGAGGAGTGCTGAATGAGCACATCACACATGCACTCAAAAGTTCATGCATATGTACACATACGACATGGTTACAGTGTATGTAGACATAGAGACACAGCCCTCTGAACCACATGAAGAGGTATTTGATGGAGCTCTTAGAAACTATTTCCGATACGGGTATGAACATAGCCTTAATGATGCCACAATACAAACAAAAGACATACTTCAACAACTGGCTTAGTTTCTGGTGTTAATCAAAGGGGAGTGTAACATATCTTCCTATTCACATTAAGCAGAACCCTTCCCTCACCCTCTTCAAATGCAATTTGGATCAATGGATGGGGAATCACAAATTCACACCTGGAGAAGTGCCTATGTCCCTTTATGGACTAGGGCAATCTGTAAGATACTCAATGCATAAGGACAAATCCATGCCATACTCTTGCCACTAGAGGCCATATATTGATTAAAAGTGGGTTATACTACCTAGACTTGTAAGGGCTCTTAAGCCATTAGCCTAGTAATCTCCTGTAATAGAGATGGCAGACAGCTTTAACTGCTTTTTCAAGGATGGCCTATACCTAGACAACCCCCAAGGCTTTCATATATTGGCTAAATCATTGTTTACTCTATTTTTTTAGGCAACCTTAGTCTTCTAAAGCTTCCAACATACCAAAACAAAATACAGATAACAAAGGTATTGCTGGTTTGAGCCTCAACAAAAACTCCACTCCCTGAAGGCACTCCTTACCTTGAAAGCATTGATATATACAGTGGATATAAAAAGTGTATGCACCCCTGTTAAAATGCCAGGTTTTCGTGATATAAAAAATGATACCAAAATAAATCATTTCAAAAATTTCCCACCTTTAATGTGACCTATAACCTGTACAATATAATTGAAAAACAAACAAATATGTTAGGGGAAAAATATAAAAAAATAAAAAAACGTACAATAAGCTGGTTGCATAAGTGTGCACACTCAAATTAATACTTTGGTGAAGCACCTTTTGATTTAATTATAGCATTCAGTCTTCTTGGGTACACAATCAATTAAAGAGACTCTGATTAACCCCAAATAAAGTTCAGCTGTCCTAGTAGGATTTTCCTGACATTTACTCAAGTTGACTGCTGCAGCAAAAGCCACGGTTCGCAGAGAGTTTACAAAGCATCACAGGGATCTCATTGCTGAAAGGTATCAGTCAGAAGAAGGGTACAAAAAAATTTCCACAGCATTGGATATACCATGGAACACAGTGAAGACCGTCATCAAAAAGTGCAGAAAACATGGGACAACAGTAATGTTGCAAAGAACTGGATGTCCCTCCAAAATTCATGAAAAGACAAGACGAAAACTGGTCAGGGAGGCTGCCAAGAGACCTACAGCAACACTGAAGGAGCTCCAGGAATTTCTAGCAAGTACTGGTTGTGTACTACATGTGAACAATTTCCAATATTCTCCATATGTCTGGGCTATGGGGTAGGGTTGCAAGATGGAAGCCTTTTCTTGTACAGAAAAACATCCAGGCCCAGATAAAATTTGCAAAACAATACATCAAGTCTCCCCAAAGCAGGTGGGAAAATATGTTATGGTCCGATGAGATCAAGGTTGAACTTTTTGGCCACAATTCCAAAAGGTACTTTTGGTACAAAAAAAAAGAAGTTATGTTCTTACCATAACATTCCATCTGAGTTGTTCATCTTGCCTTTGTTCTTACACGTGGGGTACAGAGCCGATCCATCAGCTCCGAGTCGGCTGCTTTCCAAGCTCAAGATCTCTGAGTAGCTTGAGGCACAGTCCCTATCCTATGATGCTCTCTGACTAACCTCAGATCTAGTTTGCTGAACTCAGCAAGAAAAAATATCACTAAAAATACTAATATGCCAAACATATACACATGTATAGATATATTTACAATTTGCCAAGAAATAATCTGGCTGGAGTAAAGGAAACTAGTTAGACCAACCAGACCACCACTCATACCCGTTCTTCAAGAACATGGAGGGGGAAGGTGGGAGGGGGTGTAAGAACAAAGGCAAGATGAACAACTCACATGGAACATTATGGTAGAACATAACTTTTTTATGCAAAGTTGTTCAATCTCGCCATTTGTTCTTACATGTGGGTAGCATCCCAAGCACCCTAATCCTGGGTGGCTCACAGGAGTACATTCCTGAGAACAGTGGAACCAAAGGAAGCCCTGTCCCTGGAGGCCCTGTCCACTTTGTAATGAGTGATAAACCTATGAGGTTTGGACCAAGTAGCAGCTGCACAAATAGTGTCCAAAGGCAAATGGGCTGCAGCCAGAGATGTAGACACAGCCCTGGTGGAATGTGCTTTCACACTATGCTCTAAAGGTTGGTTGGTTGACGAATATATATTTTATGCAATCAGATAACCACTTAGACAATGTAACTAGCTACAGGCAGCCTCTTTTTATTGTCCGCATGAGAAACAAAGAGTTGTTCCGATTTCCTAAACTTCTTTGTTCTGTCCAAATAAAACCTCAATTGTCTGTGAACATCAAGTTTATGTAACATATATTCTAATTTATCCGAATGGTGTCTGAAAAAAGGTGGGCAGCTCAATAGACTGGTTCAAATTGACCTTGGAGCAGACCTTAGGAAGAAAGGTGGGATTTGTCCTGAGGGACACTATGTCGGGATGAAAAAACAGATACGGAGGCCTGATGGAAAGAGCTTGTAGTTCCTAAACTCTACGAGCTGAGGTAATACGAGCTGAGGTAATAGCCACCAAGAATATTGTTTTCCAAGAAATGAACTTCAAGGGACAAGAAAATGCGGGTTCAAAGGGGGGAAGCATAAGCTGAGATAGTATTAAATTTAAATTCCAGGAGGCAACCTTCCTGAAAAAGCATAGTCAGAAACTCCAGAACACTATGAATAGGAGCAACATAGGGATCAATATCATGTTGAGAGGACCAATAAACAAAATGTTTCCATTTGCTGTTATACAGTTTTCTGGTGGAGACTTTATGACAGGAGACCAGAATATGTTGCACCGCGGAAGACAAATTATATGACCTGGCTAGGTTGGGAAGTGAAGCAGCCAAGCTGTCAGTTTGAGGGACTGAAGAGAGGGGTGAAGAACTTCTGACGAGTGAGTCAGAAGGTCTGGCACTGGGTCCAGAAACCAAGGTTCTTCCAGTTGGTATTGATAAAGGAAGGGGAACCATATCTGCCGAGGCCAAAAGGGGGCTATCAGAATAACAATCCTTGCCAAGCTTTTTGCTTTCTGTAAAAATTTGGGGATCAGCAGGATTGGAGGAAAGGCATAAAGGAGACCCGAGGGCCAATCGTGTACGAGTGAATCCCTTGGGCTGTCCCTGGAGGAGGATTCAGGGCAAAGTAGCTTCTGCATTTGGCATTCAGCGGGGATGCAAAAAGGTCGCAGCAAGGCTGGCCCCATCTGAGGAAAATCATTTCTGCCACTTCTTCTTTGAGGGACCACTCGTGGGGCAACAGAATTGCTCTGCTCAGTTTGTCTGCTATCACGTTGGATTTCCCTGGGATGTGCGTTGCTATCAGAAAGCACCCGGTGGATACAGCCCACTGCCAAATTCTCAAGGCTTCTCGGCATAAGGGGTAAGACTTGGTTCCTCCCTGTTTATTGATGTACCAGACCACTGACATGTTGTCCATCTGGATCGCAATCGTGTCCCGAGGCAGAAAGTCGTGGAAGTGCTGCAATGCTAAAAGCACCGCTCTCAACTCCAGGACACTGATGTGCAAACGAGATTCCATCTCTGACCAGGCACTTTGGGCAGTCCTTTCCTGAAAAAAGCCCCCCCCCCAACCTATCAGGGAAGCATCCATGGTCACCGTGGCTACAGGAGGGGGAAGTACAAATGTTCAACCTATCGTCACCTGGTGACTGTTCAGTCACCAGAGAAGGTCCTTCTTGCAAGCGTCTGTCAGTAGGATCTTGAAAGCCATTGGGAGCTGTTGATAAGACCACTGGGTGAAAAGCAACCACTGGAGTAACCGCATGTGCATCCATCCCAGAGGAACCGCTATGAGGGTAGCTGCCATGATGCCTAAAAGTTTTAAAACCTGAAAGGCAGGTACTCTCTTTTCTTTTAGCAAGCGAGACACCTGATTTTGTAGAGAGAGAACTCTTTCTTGAGGTAATTTGACCAATGTGGTGGTGGTGTCTAGATCTGCTCCGATAAAGGAGATATGCTGCGATGGTAATAAGGCATATTTTTTGAAATTTATGGTTATTCCTAACCGAGAACAGAGATTGAGCGTATGATCCCTGGAAAGAATGAGTTAATGCCTGGTGGTGGCGGACAGGAGCCAGTCGTCCAGATACAGAAACACCCAGAATCCTAGATGCCTCAGGAGAGCCGTAACCACTGCCATGCATTTGGTGAACACTCTGGGGGCTGAGGTGAGACCAAAGAGCAGTGCTCGAAATTGGCTGTGACTGGCCCCCAGCCAGAAATGCAAATGATCTCTAGAAGGTCTGGCCATTTTGATGTGGTAGTACGCATCCTTGAGATCTAAAGAGCACATCCAATCGCCTGTTCCCAGGAAAGGGAGTATCGACTGAAGCGTGACCATCTGGAACTTTTCCTTCTTTACAAAAGCGTTTATCTTGCTGAGGTCTAAAATGGGCTTCCAGTCCCCCGTTTTCTTTGGAACTAAAAAGAATCTGGAGTAAGTTCCGGATACTATCTGGTCCACCGGGACTGGATAACTCTTTTTTCTAGCAGCTTTTGAATTGACTGGGTGCATCTGGGATTCTTGTTCTGACTGGCGGGAACTCTGAAAAGGGGATGATGTAACCTCTGGTAACTATGCTTTGTACCCAAGAATCTGATGCAATTCCTAGCCAGGCATCTGGGTACAAAGCCAAGTGACCCCCGACTGCCTCCAGAGTAGGACAGTTGGGCCTCCTCTCAGGAGCACTGATAAGGCTTGTCAGAGAACTGCTCCCTGTCGCCCTGGTTTTGTGGACCCCTTCTGCTGCCAAAGTGGTGTCTTCCATTATTGCCCCCTGCTCTGCCCCTGAAGGGGGGGTCAATACGTGTGTTCTGGAAAGCTCATTGGGACTTCAGGAACCACATTTTTCCACTTTTCTGCCCTTTGGGGTTATGGTCTAGTAGAGGTGGAAAAACAGACTCCTACGGCAGATAGAGTCTTTCCTTCCTGCTCACACCTAGTGAGAGTCACCTTGACTCGGGGCCCAAACAAAGTAGAGCCATCAAATGGGGTGGTGACAAAGGAAGACGAAGGCTTCCACAAAGGAGCATAAGCACATCCAGGACTGTCTCCGCAGAGCTATTGCTGAACCTGCTGCTCGACTCGACCCATCAGCTGCATGGATGAGTTGACAATGGAATTAAGGGTAGAAAGCTGAACCGTCACCTTCTCAGAAATAGCTTCATCTGTGTTACCCTTTAGAATATCTCCAAGTTCCTGGAGGAGATCTCGTTGAAGATGGGTAAAATGGATTAAGTAGTTAAGCGATCTCATGGCAAATGTCGCAGAACTAAAAATGCATTTCCCATATCTGTCCATAGTCCTAGAATCTGTATTAGGAGGATGGACAGTAGAAGAGGTCTCTGACATCTCTTTCTTGGTGGCCACCGCCACCACCATGGCATCAACAGGGACTTCTTTAGTGAGGTACAATTTGTCTTGAGGGGAAGTGATGAACTTATTGGGCCTCTGAGGGACTGGTTCCATGGTATCAGGGGACTCCCAAGCCCTTCGAACAACCAGATCCATCAGTTCGTTGAAGGGTGGAGTAACCCAGGAGGTGGAAGGTTGAGACCCAAAGGCCTTCAGGAGCATCAACTCATCCTCAGTAGGGTAACGGACTGCCAGTCACCCCTCTGTTTCAGTATTTCCAGGATGTCTGCAAAGGAGACATCCTCCGAGGGAGACCATGGGAACCCCCTTCTGATTCCTCTAAGTCGGTGTCTGATGTCAAGGATTCCTGAGGGGAATCCAAATGCCTCCTCTTGCAAACTCTCTTTCTGGGGACCTCATCAGTGGGAGCATCTGGTGAAGTCTCAGTAGAGCAGGGTTCACTCAAAGGGGTTACTTGAGGCTCTGGGTCTTGACGCTTAGTAGAAACCTGCGAAGTAGAGGCAGAACGCAGTATTTTAGGGGAGGAAGAGGAAAGACCTGAGGAAGTGAGAGTCTTGGCAGACATTACCCTCCTCATGGCATCGAAGGCACTGGAGTCTCGACCCAAAGACCTCACCTGTTCCGAGGAAGAAGGCAGCTTCCCCGGTGCCGAGACCAAGGCCTCCGAACGCGAGGACGGAGCCGAGCTCATCTGTGCTGAAGCCCAGAGAGGAAGGGTCAGAACAGATGCATTGGTTCGACTCTTCCCCCTGGAACTGACGAGAGAGCGTCGGCTCAGAGACTCTTCGAACGGCACTGAAGAGATCAGGGTCAACGGAGTCAAAATCACTGCAACAGGACTCGGCTCTGCGAGTTCAACAACCATCAGATCTTCTGCCTCCGGCAGCCTAGGTAAGCTCGGAGGAGTAGTAGTCACAGGCAAAGGGATGGTAGTAGGAATCTAAACCAGTTGGGATGAAACCGAAAGTAATTTGGCGAATGCCAGGTTCTCTAAAAGCCTCTGCACCACACGATCCACATCGACGTCTGAAAGGGTCCTAGAAGAACGGGTTGAAGGGACTGAAGAAGCCACAGATCTAAGTATTGGAGACTTCAACACCTCTAACACTGGCTCCAGCTCAGAGGGTTGGCTTCGAAAATTCGGTTTGGTGCACATCTCCGATGACTTAGGAACCGGCGACTGCACCTTAACAGAGGTGCTCCTAATGGAGGGCCTGGGTTCCGAGGACACCCTTGAAGACTTTGACCCTTTCAAAGGCTTGGAGGTCTGGTCAGTCTTATCCAAGGCTTTCTGAAATTCAGGTTTCAACAGTCCTCTTCAATTAGCTTTCTTCTTCTTTCAAGTAATACTCTGCCACTAAAAGAGTGGCAGATAGAACAATCCTCCTGTAAGTGCACAGGTCCTAGACAATATACACAGGACACATGATTGTCCTTAATAGACATTTTCTGCCCAGAATCACACCTCTTGAAACCTGACTTCTGTTTCTCTTTTTGGTTAGACATATTAAGGAGCACACAATTATCAGATTCCTGATAATACGAAACAAAAACTGTACTATAAGGAGTTCAAAACTGTTGAACTTTCTACCAGCACACAATTATCTAAACATTTATAGCAAAAAGCACACTATCTAAAGACTAAGTATAAGGGATAGGGAAATCAATTTGACAGAGCCCTGTTCAACTATATGAGTGAAGCACAGAAGTGCCTAAACGTAAAAGAGGGCAAGGTCCAACAGTAACTGCTCCAACAACACAAGCACAGCTAAAATTCACACAAGAGGGACACAGCCCTAAATAAATAATAGGAACAGATTATCTATCAATTAGAATATTAACTCCATGAAAAAAAATCAGTACAAATTGTCAAAAGACAGAAAAAAGAATTATAATGGCCCGAGCTCTCTGGAGAACTTGCGATCCGTTGCAGCGGCAAACTAGATCTGAAGCTGAAGATGAAATTTTACCTTTCAACGATGACCCCAAGCATACATCCAAATCAACAAAAGAATGGCTTCATCAGAAGAAAATTAAAAGTTTTAGAATGGCCCAGCCAGAACCCAGACCTAAATCCAATAGAAAATCTGTGGGGTGACCTGAAGAGGGTTGTACACAAGAGATGACCTCACAATCTGACAGATTTGGAGCACTTTTGCAAGGAAGAGTGGGCAAATATTGCCAAGTCAAGATGTGCCATGCTGATGAGTCCTACTCAAGAAGGCTGAATGCTGTAATTAAATCAAAAGGTGTGTCACCACATTATTAGTTTAAGGGTGTGCACACTTGCAACCAGCTTACTGTACATTTTTTATATTTTTCCCCTAACAGATTGTTTTTCAATTGAATTGTACAGGTTATAGGTCACATTAAAGGTGGGAAAAGTTTTGAAATGATTTATTGTGGCCTCGATATCACAAAAACCTGGCATTTTAACAAAGTGTGTACACGTTTTATATCTACTGTAGGTTCATAGGTCTATACTAAGCTAACAACTACCATGGCCTTTATAAGCCTAGCCACATATCCCAACACAAGTGTATTCTTTTGAATCACAGGCATTTATTAGGAGGGGGTATGTTAGGAAGTTTCTAAAGGTTATGTTAGGGAGGTACGTTCATTTGGGCATAGATGCTGTCTGCTTCTAACAGAGACCTGGAGGCCAGACCCAGGGTGAGTTTCCAATTTCCCATCCATTGGTCAAAGTTACGCTTAAACAGGATTGGGGATAGAGTCTGCTTCAGGGCATGGGGATCCTCAGACATATCTGTCTCACCAACGTCATATTTATGCCAAAATAAATTTTAAATCCTTCCAGTGGTTCTGATACTGTTCATTTTTCAGATGTGCCAAAGGTCCTCAACATTGGATTCAATAATGCCTTGTATGCCAGGCAGAGGTTACCTCTCAGTAACCTGTAGGAGAGAAAGTACTGAGATAGGGCTTTAATGTAATCCATATAGGACAATGTGCTTGTGCCCTGAAATCTTTTGAAAAGGAACCTTTATGGGCATTCCAAATGTTGCATATGTCTGTTCAGATAAATGTACAAGGGGTATTATACACAATGATGGGTTTGATAAGGGACAAAAAGTGACACTGGAAAACAAAGTTCTAAGCCTTCTGGCCAATAAAAAGCTATACTCTGAGCCCTTAGAGAGAGTGCATCCCACTCAGATAGACCAGGCAAACACCTGCCACATGATGAGAGATCCCAATCCTCAATGTAAAAGACACATCAAAAAGGAACACCACAAGTGCAATGCAACAACAAGCAACTAATTCATTAGCTAGATCATCGATCTACTAGGTTTTTCCAATGCAAACAGCTAGAGACATTTTTTAAAAAAAATATATACCTCAAATATGTTCTGATAAAGCTAGAAAATAGCAATGATCACTTCAATAATGACACACAAGTGCAATTTATCAAGTACAATAAATTATCTTTGCCTGAATGGCACTAAATGCAGTGGAAACACTTCTAGATGAAAGGCTAGGCTGCCAAGCTTTGTTGAGCTTTATGGAAATGAGTACAGAGCTGCACAAACACCCCAAATTTATGGCCAGCTGAAAAACTAATGAAAAACTAAGTAGTTACCCTCTAGCCAATAAAAAAACTAATCTTTGAGCCCTTAGAGAGTGCTTCTCAGCTCAGACAGAGTCAGAGGGACCTAGATCATGACAAATGAGAGAACTCTCTATCACTATATGGCTTCAGTGCTTACCACACGTTCAGGTCCACCACTTTTGAGGAAGGCACTAAGAATGGTGGTATCTCCATATTCATAAAATGACTAGTTAAACAAGATAACCTGGAATACCTCATTGTCCAACTTATTAAACCATGGTCAACAACAAAACTTCCCTCTGTGCCCCAATCAACACATACCTCCTACCTAACAGGCATGGAATCCTTATGTATTAAGCTAAACACCATTTTCCTAGGAGACTTCAACTCCCATTAATATGAGACTTTTACAGCATTAAACATGTATGTCAAGAAAACAAAAGCTATATACTCAGCATAATAATGCATCTGTGGTGTCTCTTCCTCAACCTCTCACAGAAATGACTATGGCCATTTTTCAAACTTAGGAGCCATAGCTCAGGTTCCTCTCCTTACCCATAACCCTCTTCAGACCCCATTACCTCAGACTAACTTAAGAGCCATAGCTCAGGTTCCTCTCCTTACCCATAACCCTCTTCAGACCCCATTACCTCAGACTAAATTTGCCTACAATTTATATATACATATACACACACACATATACATATATATATATATATATATATATAAATGAAGATCTTCCATGAAATGGAAGGGGGAATGGAGGTTGAGGAAAGATTGAAAGAGACAACGCACAGATGCATAGTTAGAACTTTTGGAGCTGCTGATGTCTATTCTGTTTCTCAACCAATGGGACAGAGTCCCCAGATACTTGAAAAACAGGATAGTCTTCATGGAAGAATACTCCTGAGGACAGTGGAATGGAAAGCCACCTTATTCCTGGAAAGATATGCAGTTTGTGGTGAGCAATAAATGTATGTACATTAGGACTAGGTAGCAGCAGCACAAATATCGCCAATTGAGGTTCTAGACAAAAAAGGCAGAAGTGGTCAAAACCGATCTTGTTGAATGTGTTCTTGCAGTTTTTGGTTAAGTCAAGCCTTTGCTCTGACAAACATGAGAAATGCAGACAACCATCTTGCCAATGTAACTTTTGACACAGCCTGACCCAATTTAGCATTGGAAATGGAGACAAGTAATTGGTCTGACTTCCTAAAAAGCTTTGTTCTGTGAAGGTAGAATCACAACTATGTACATCCAATAAATGAAGCATATATTCCCCTTTATTGGTGAAATTAGCAAAGAAAACTGGCAATGAATAGATTGAGTGTTGCTTCTGATGCCAACTTGGGTATAAAGGTGGGATTAGTGTGTAAAGAAATCCTGTCTTTATGAAGAATTATATATGGAGGCTGACAAAGACATGGCCTGGAGTTCATAAATTCTTCTGGCTGATGTAATAGCCACCAGAAAAACAGTTTTCCATGACAGGAACTTTAGGTCCACTTTCGCTGCTGGTTTGGATGGAGACGGTTTGCATTTACAGAGGCACAGTAAGGTCCCAAGGAGAAATAGGGTCTTTGATAGTTGACATAAGAAAAGTACTCTTAAGGAGGACTTTATAAAGTGAGAGAAGGCAAAGAGGCATAATTCTCACCCATGTGGAAATTAGATGTCGCAGCTAGCTGAACTTTAATCGTGGAGTAACTGGCTCCATCTTGAAGGCAGAGGCAAGAACTTTAACACTGCTAAAAAGGGGTCTAAACATCTCTTAGACGCCCAAATGAAAAATATTTTCCATTTACTTTTGTACACCTTAGTGGAGTCGTCCTGAGATGATGCGAGAGTATACTACTTAAAGTCTGGACTGCCTAGCCATTACTGGAAGTGGAGAAACCATGCGGGTCAACTTGAGGGCTCGAATGTCCAGGTGAGACATCCTGGACAAGACAGAACCATTCAGATTTGGTACCCAAGGACGGTCTATCAAATGTTGCCAAAGGAAGGGAAACCACACCTGTAAAGGACAGAATGGGGGCAATGAGTACTAACTTGATCTTTTCTAGAGAGGCTTTCTATAGAAATTTAAGGATTACAGGGGTGGGTAAGCATAAAGAAGACCAGAGAACAATCGTGGATCAGAGTGACCCTTGGTGACTCACCCTCTGGAGGAATCAGGGCAAAGAACTGCTACATTTGGCACTGGCAGAACAAGCAAAGAAATTGCAGCATGGTTGGCCCCATTGACAAAAAAAAAAAAAAATCTGCTTCACCACTGCTGGATTGAAGGACCATGCGTAAAGCAGTATGACAGACCTGTCCACTAACATGCTGGACCTCTCCAGTGTGTGCATTTACTGGAAAAAGAGCCAGGAAGAAATTGCCCGCTGCCACACACTCACCACTTCTTGACTCAAGGGAGAGGAGCATGTCCCCACCCCATATGTTGACCAGACCACTGACACTGTCCATCTGAATGGATATCATCCCTTGTGGAAGGCTAGTCTTTAAGGCTTTCATAGCTAAGAGGACTGCCCTCATCTATAAGACACTGATGGAAAGACCACGTCTTGGACTGTCTTTTCCATACAATGACCTCCACCCCAACTGGGAAGCATCCATGGTCACCACGGCTCAGCAGAAAGAGAACAAAGGTGCAGCCCTGAGAAACCTATAATGAATGGATCCACCAAGTTACATGGTCTCTGCAGAGTCTGACAAGACCAATTTGGAAACTCATGGGTTACAATGACCACCGGACTGCCAATGTCCATTGAAATACTCATACATAATCTTGCCAGGGGGGTGAGAGTGCAGCCATCAACCCTAGAAGTGGTAGGACCAACCTGGCCAGTCGGTATTAAAATGAAGCTCTATTCTGTAGTGCAGACAACCTGGCTTGTGTTAGTCTTGTTATTTTGGGAAGTAATGCCCAAGTGTGCACTTATGAATCCCAGGACTTGTGTTGGGGGATAGTTTTGACTTATAATTCACTGCAATGCCTAGTTTGGAGCAAAGTTGAAGCAGAAAATCCCTGGCTAGGAAACATTTGCTGGGACCAGTGAGGAGCCTATCATCCAGGTAGAACACTGGAAACTTTGCAGTCTGAGAAGAGTTGCAACCACTGCCATGCACCTGCTGAACACCTGGAAGTCTATAGTGAGATCAAAAGGCAGGGCCCATAATTGGAAATAACTGGCTCCCAGCTAGAAGCTTAGAAACCTTCTGGATTATCTTCCTATTCTGATGCGATAAGTATGCATTCTGCACATCTATTTAGCACATCCGATCATCCTTCCATAGTAATGGGAGAATGGACTGTACATTGACCATTCGTACAAGGACTGTTTGACAAATAGATTTGGATAACTTGGGTTGGCTTAAGGTCCCCTTCTGTTTTGGCACTTAAAAGAACCTCAAATAAGTTCTGAACCCTTGTTGATCTAGTGGGACCTTCTGGATGACACCTTGATAAGAGCTTCTCTATTTCCAATGCTGCTCCTCTTCTTTGGTGAGGTGGAAAATTGTATAATTTCTTTGTTGTGGGGGTCAGTAAAGAAAAGGGATCTGATAGTCTCTGGCAATGATTGACTGCACCCAAACATCTTTGGTGAGGGATGTCCAGGCTCAAGAGTGCAACGGTTAGGCAACCCTTCAGGAGTGCTGATAAGGCTTTTCGGTGAATGGACCTCTAAAAGCTTTGACTATGTGAACCTCCTCTGCCATTACAGTAACCCCCCTTATGCCTCAGGGGCTCTCTCTCTCTCGGGGAAAACCATTGAGACTTGAGAAACAACATTTTCCTACTCCCTTTGTGGTTCCTGGAAAAGGTCAGATGGGTTGAAAAACGTATCCCTAGAGCAGAAGCTTTTCCTACACTTTTCACTCCTGGAGAGCATGTCCTTGATCTTGAGGGTATGAAAAAAAAGCAAATTCATCAAATGGAACATTGATGAAGGACACCTTAAAGGGTTCTACAAAATCACTCAAGTGCATCTAGGCATGACGAAGTACATCACTAGAATCACCTTCCATTGTGTTAGTAATCAAATGTATGGAGAAGTTCTACAGGGATTGAAGAGTACCCATTTGTGAATCCAGTTTCGGTCTTTCACATACATGGACCCAGACAGAGACTTGCAAAATTCCTTAGTCAAGTCCCTCTGAAACCTTGTCATGTGTGCCAAGTAATTCAGCTATCTCAAGGCAAAACTTGCTGAAGCATGAACACACTTCCCCGTATCTATCCTGAGCCCCAGACTCTCTTATGAAAAAAGTCACGTGTTCTCCTCAGAGAGTTCCTTTTTGGTGGCTGATGCTACCACCATAACATCTAAGGCCTGACCTTTAGTAGCACATAAAGACTGTGCTCATTGGAGTAAACACTTAACTTGTTCCTTCGGAATTGGTTCTGCTAGATCTGGATTAGAGAAGACCCCAGAGTTGAAGAAACCCAGACAAGAACAATCCTGGGAATCTCAGCTCCAAGGTCTCCAAGATCAGGGGACAAATCACAGTAGGACTACAAAAAGGATTGAGAGATGGTCCAAAGCTCACAGACCTGATGGGAGACATGGGTCCTGAGGAATTTCCTTATCATTCTGTCCACATTAGCCTCCAACTGGTAGACCTGAAGGATGAAGATGAAGATGAAGAAGGTCAAGACGTGCTCTTGTCTGGTGTCTCCTGTGAAAAGGAAGAAGGTAACCTGGAAGCAACCAGCTCTGGAGAAATTGTTGGCTCCCTATGAGAGGAAATCCTAGCAGAAGATGGATTCAAGGGAGCAGCACCTGAAGACTGTGCTCATTTGAGTAAAGGCCCAGCTGTGGATGGTATGGTAGTAGTGGCAGCTGCAACTGAAGGAGGAGAGTGGTCAGGGGATACCCTCCTAGAGTCTTTAGCCTTGTCTTTTTATCTCCCTTGTCCCCTCTATGCTTCTCCGAAGGTTTCTTTCTGGATGGGGATGGACAGGGATGCTTCACAGGTAGGAAATGAAGGATGTGGAGGAATGAAACCCTTAAGGATTAATTTGTGCCTTCATTCAACCACTGCATTGTGTCCAAAGGCAGTGCAGATATCACAATCCTCATCCAAGTGCTAGCTCCAAAACAATATATGCACTTATTGCAAGAGTTGGAATTTGGCATCTTAAAACCTGTTGGTTTATTCCCCATCCCCAAGAAAACCACCACCATCACCTATGGTAAATGCAGAATACCCTATAGAACAGACGGTAAAGATAGGATAATGCTAACAATGGTAAGGAGAGTTACCAGGCAAACAAGCAAGGAAAAGCACTGGAGTAAGAAAGGCCAAAGATGCAGTGAGTAGGGCAAGAACAGCTGCTATTAACTAACTTTTTTTGTTGTTATACAAGGGGAGGACAGGCTATGATCAATAACAAAATAGCAAGGAAAAGGTACTATAACAACCAACAAAAAAAGGTTCACAAATCTCTAAGCCTGTGCCATGAAACCATGTCTGAACTCAAAGAGCAGCAAACAAGATCAGAAGCAAGGTTGGGTTCTAGAGAGGATTAGGGATAACGGGAAGAGGTTGAGCTATGGATCTTCAGTCTGAAGACTGGCCAAAGTTGAATTCATCCTATCAGTTGAGAAGCAGATGGAAAAAAGACATCAGATCTTCAGGATTTCATCAATACAAACACAGTTAGTCTACACTCCAACTAGGTGCAATAAAATCCTAGACTTGGTCCTTACCAAAGATACAGCTCTGCTCACCAATCACCACTTCCTCTCTGGTCAAATCAGAGCACAGATCTCTCATATTCTCCATAAAACTGAAACAGAAAGCAAGTTCCCATACCTCAGCATTCAGAGAGTATGCTAATACTTATTTATTAAAAGAGAGTGATGACCTGACCAAATTCAAAATCCCCCTCAAACTTGATGATCTTACTATGTATGTGGAAATCTTTGCCACCAAATTCTATGGACATGGAAATATCTGCATCAACACATTTGTCCCCTCGGCAGTAAATGATGCAAAATTTAAGAATAAACGCCTTTATTGGAACCCAAAAATAGATTCTATTAATAGAAAAAAGAATCACTGCATGCATAAACTCATATGCATCCAATAAATGGTACTGTGACTCGCACAGATGTGCCTCTCACCAGGCGGAATAAGGAGAAAGTCAGGGCTAGTTGTCTGTCATGGGCCAGAATCCACCATATCACACACGTACTCAAGTCTCTCAACAACAGGTACTGTTATGACTCTGTCATAATCCATGTTGGTCTGAATGACTTGAGACCTACCACCCTGGACTATATGAAGAGAGACATGATTGAACTCACTGAATGTGTCGCAGGTAGGTATGTCTCTAGTCTTAAGCAACATTCTACCATCACCCAGAATGATGCCTCAATAGAAACAGAAAATGACTGACTTCAACAATTGGCTTAGTTTCTAGTGTCACTCCAGAGGGCTCCAGTACCTGACAGCCTGGGAAGATATGATCGACAGACCATGATGCTTTGCCACAGATGGCCTGCATCTGTCTCACTTGGGCATCAGGTTATGCCGCCCCCATAGTGCCTTTCTGAGAAAATGTGATGAGGTTAAAACTACCACCATAAAAATTTCAACAAAACCCAAATTAAAGGTTATGCTGCTAAACGCTAGGAGTCTAAACATGAAACTGCACTCACTGCAAGCATTCTTAACCTGAAAAATATTGACATCTGTGCAGTCACAAAAACCTAGTTCAAAGCTACAAAGAGCACCCCAGCAGTACCTGGTTACTCATCCTATCATACATTCAGACCCCAAACTGTGGGTAGTAAAGCCAAAGGAGATGGAGTTTCAATATATATTAGACATATATACCTCCAAGCTGGTCAAACAGTATGACGCATAGGAAACACTCCAAGTGCAGTTAACCATTGACAAGACCACTATACAAATCATAGCTAACTACCGGCCACCAAATCTGACTCAAGATGCCCAAACTGCCTATCTAGACCTCTTCAAATCTATCAAGATTCAACCCTTTACCCTGATCCTGGGTGACTAACTACCCAAGCATAGACTGGGAGAACTACTTTTGCCAGAACACAAATGCCCAGAGATTCCTTGAATTTGTCAATGCAAATGCTTTGGAACAGTTGATACCCCCACAAGAGGTGATAATATTTTGGACTTGGTATTAACCAACATGAGTAACCACTGCAGCATTCCTGTGGTATCATCCTCCCTTGTAAGATCAGACCATAAAGCGGTCACGTTCGAAGTCACCATCTCCCCTGACCCCCCCCCCCCCTAGCTAGGGTCAAAAAAAGCTGACTACAGCTTCCTGAGGGATGGTATAAACAGCTTCACAGCCCCCATCCCTAGGAACTGGCACCAGTATCCAAAACTATACCAAATTACTATATGAACATTTATATAGATGCAAGGAATCAGGAATACCTGACAGGGCTAAATCATCCTCTGCAAGGAAGAGTAAACTTGTCCGGTGGACATCTGCAATAAATAAAACTCTATAACAAAAGAAAAAAATTGCTGTCCAGGACCAAGAAGAAGCAGGTGCCCAATTGAAGCAATCTCCCCTTAGCCTAAACAAGCAAATAAGGGCTCTAGTGAAATCCCCCAAAGCAAAATTAAGAGTCCAGATTGGACACATCTACTACAGACAATCATAAGGCCTTCTTCACATACACCCATAATCTCAAAGGTAGCACCCAGATCTGTTCAGAACTGGTGCTCAAACACATCACATATACAAATGCCGTAGATACAGCAAACTTGCTGGCTGACAGATTCAGAGAAAATGTCATCCCTCTGTCCACCCCCCATTAGTAAATCAGGACATTCCCAGTACCTTCCCCTTATATCTAGAGATCAGGTCATCACTGCTCTCTCAAAGGCAAAAAATACAGCCTCCATGGGACCCGATAACATCCCAGGCTGCATCCTACATGAACTCAGGTAAAACCTTGCAGCACCATTATGCACCATATTCAACCAAAGCCTGAGTACTGGCTTTGTCCCAGCTGAGTGGAGGACAGCCGCTGTTATCCTTTTACACAAAGGTGGAGTGTCCACTGATCCGGGAAATTACAGACCCATCAGCCTAACTAGCCTGACCTGCAAGGCCATGGAACAGATTAACATGGACTTCATTAACAAGGACATTGGCAACCTCCAAACACTCAATCCCACACAGTTTGCCTTTGTCAAGGGTAGGTCATATTTGTTAAATTTGGTCTACGTTTTTAAGACAGTCACCAAAACCATGGACGAGGGGAAGGCAGTGCACACCACCTACCTTGACCTGCCTAAAGCCTTCGACACTATTCTCCATTCGGGCATAACAGATAAACTCTCTCAACTAGGCATCAATCCATATGTTACCACATGGGTAACTAACTGGCTCACTGATAGAACCCAGCTAGTCAAAATACGGGAAGCCACCTCAAGCAGGAGACCCATATCGAGTGGCATACCTCAGGGTTCGGTCTTGGGGCCTCTGTTATTTGGGATATACTTTTCTGAGGTGCAGGCCAAAACCAGTGGGCTATGGCTGACCAAGTTTAAAGATGACTGCAAGCTAGGCGCAGTCATCAATTCCCCTAGTGATGTGGACGTCCTCCAAGTGGGTCTCACCCAAACAAATGACTAGTGCCAGAAACATGGCCTCAAGCTGAATACAAAAAAAAAATGCATCATCCCCTTTGGGGAGAGTGACATCCTCACAAATTATTACATTAATAACAACGTTCTAAGTACACAGTCAGTCTTGAAGGATTTGGGCACTGAGATTGATAGCAACCTGACTTTTGGCCACCATGTTGCTTGCAATGTACAGAAAGCTTTCTACATGGCCCATCTCATAAGTAAGGGTATCTCATCCAGGGACAAGGAGGTCATAACATCCCTGTATTCTTCCCTTATAAGGCCCATTATTGAGTACAACACCCCATTTGGCATGTACCTCACAAAGCATATGCAGGAGCTGGACAGACTAGAGGTTCCTCACCAGGAGAATCCTGGGCCTTGAAAATCTACCATACATAGATAATAGTATCCCTCTACTCTGTGTCATACAGACTCCTCAGAAGTTACCTCTGTCTGGCATACATGGCGATCTCAGACCCTGCCTTGGTGGGACTGCTGCATATCCGCAAGTCAAGCTCCACATGAGTAACCCACACACGTGGCCTCAACCTGGTCTGTGACATCAATAAGACTTGTTGGCGGGACAGACTTGTGTCCTAGAGACTCTTTCCATCTGTGGAATAGTCTCCCTCTCCACGTCAAGCAGAGTACCTCTTTACCCCTTTTTAAGTGCAATCTGGATAACTGACTAAAACAGTCTTACTAACCAGGCAACTCCAAACTCTGACCAAATTAAACATGGCCAGATAGGAGATATCCTTCGTCTGGGTAATAAATTTCAACTACAAAAGCATACTTTAAGTTAAAAGCCTCAGAAACAATGCCCAGAATTGTGGAGAGCATCACATACACAGCCAATCTAATCAGAGACAAATTTAGCTCTAATTTCACCCCTCTCCCTCCCTCCTATACTCCCAGATCACATACCTGTTTCTATACACCCTCACAAATTTCCCCAAGTAGTAGTCTGCAAGGCACTATCCAAAGCCAAAAAACGCTGCCTACATGGGGCCAAATATACAGGGCTGTCTACTGGTCAGTTTGAAAAAAGAATGGTCAGATTCTCTGAGGCTATTCAATATCAACCTTCAAACAGACTTTGTGTTGGTTGCATAGAGAAAGGAAAGTGTGTAAAATCTTACCATAATCATAGATGTCCTCTTTCATGTTGAAGTATTCCACATATGGGTTTAACTCCTCTTGCTTTGTATACGTCCGGCCAGTACACAAAAGTTTGCAGTCCCTACATGGTGCATGGGATGTCTGATGTGGCTCAAGGAACATGGGGCATAAAAGGGACGTCTGCACGCACCAGCCCTCAGAAATGAAAGCCCCAGTTAGAGCCAGTCCTAGACAGGCAGTGCCCATCCTATGCCACCCAGAAAGGGAAATGCAACCTAACATGAGGAGATGGGGGGTGGGAATACTGCAACATGGAAGAGAAAGACATCTATGGTTATGCTAAGATTTTACACAACTTTCTTATGTCCTTCTATTCCCATGTTGCAGTATTCCACATATGGGTGAGTGCCAAAGCTCACTGAGAATGGGAAGGTGGCCTAGAGGCTGATTCCAGGAATCCACAAAGGACAGCCCTGGCAAACCCTGGCCTAGCTCTAAAGATGTGATCTAGGTTTTAATGCTTGGTAAAGGTATGTACTGATGACCAAGTAGGCACTTTGAGAATGTTAAAGGTTTCCAGACCCTTGAAAAAAGCTCCAGAGGAGGCCATAGCCCTGGTGGAGTGTGCTTTAACAGCATATTGCAGGCACTTACAATGGTATTGGGAGCAGAAGGTGATGGCCTTGGCAATCCAGACAGAGATAGTCTGTTTGGTCACTGCCTTCCCCAGGGCCCTGGGGTGAAAGGAGATGAAAAGTTGGTCAGCCTGTCTGATGGACTTAGTTTTATGCAGGTAATACCAGAGTTGTCTGTGAACATCTAGGGAGTGAAGTACTGTCTCACTGTCACCCCTGTGGGTTAGGGAAGAACATAGGTAGTTGTAGGGCCTGAATGAAGGACAGGCTATTCACCACCATGGGCATGAAGGAAGGGTTAGTTCTAAGAGTAACCCTATCATTGTAGAAAACTAGGAATGGAGGGATGGCCATAAGGGCTCATAGCTCTAATACTCTTCTGGCTGAGGTCAATGTACTAATAATAGTTTTCCAAGTACAATGTTTTAGGGAGGCTTTGTCTACTGGCTCAAACGGAGGGAGCGTAACCTTTTCCAGAACATAGTTAAGATCCTATGCTGGGGGAGAGAGTTTCCTAGGGGATTTAAGGTGACATACCCCTTTGAGGAAAAGTTTAGCTGGAAGTCTGGATGTCAGAGGGGGTCCACAGGGAGGCATGCTGAAACTGCAGACAAGTGATCTTTAATGGAAGAGTAAGCCAAGCCTGCCTGTAGTAGCTCACACAAGTAAGACAGGACTAGAGGGGTCTCACTTGCAAGCGGGTCCAACTGTCTTTTTGATACCATATGACAGAAAACCTTTTCCACTTTGAAAGGTAGTATCTTCTTGTATTTGGTTTCCTGGCCTCCTGCATGACATTGAGCATGTCCTCATTATAATGGTGTCTGAAGGGGATCAGTAGCCTATCTATCAACCACAGGGTGAGGTCCAGAAACTGCCACTGTGGGTGAATCTGGATCCCTCGTGCTGTGTGAGAAGGTCCAGTCTGGGGGGCGGGGGTAACTTGTGTGATTGCCCTTGGGCAATTGTAGAAGTAGGCGGAACTAGTGCTGTCTTGGCCAGTAGGGAGTCACCAACAAGATTTTTGGTTTGTTCTGCTGGATTTTCAGCAGGAACTTCTGAATGAGTGGGAAGGGGGGCTGCATATAGATATTTCCCCTTCCATGAGATGGAGAAGGCATCTGTTGCCAGTGCCTGCGGGTCTGGTATTCTGGTTCAAAAGCCAGGAAGTTGCCTGTTGATGGTGGAGGCAAACAGGTCTATTTGAGGTGTACCCCACCGGTAGACCAGATCCAGGAAGACATCTCTGTGAATCATCCATTTACGGTTGTGTGATGGTTCTGCTCAGATAGTCTGCCTGGGAGTTGTGGAGAGAGGGAATGTAGAACGCCTGCGGGGGTCACTCCCTGTTAGGTGGCTAGTTCCCATACTAGAAGGGCCAGTCTGCAAAGTAAGTATGACTTGGTCCCTCCCAGTTTGTTGAGATACCACAGGACAATGGTATTGTTTGTGAAAATATTCAATGGACCTTGCTGGAGATAGGGTAGGATCGAAGGCCCAGAAGAATTGTTCTCATCTCTCAAACATTGATGTGTTCTAGTTTGTGAGGTTTTGACCACAGGCCCTGCACCCTTCAATGGTTCAAATTTGCTCCCCAGCAAGTCTAAGGCATCTGTGTGCATGACCTCTGTGGGTAGAGGTGGTTGGAGGGGTAGATCTGGATTGTGGGTCACTTGTGCCAGCCACCACTGGATTTCCTTTTTTAGGCATGGGAGGAGGGGAATCCTGTACTCGAGAGGATGGGAGGTGTTGGGTCCAGACTGACCAGAGATACCACTGTAACTTTCTCATATGCAGTCTTGCTAATGGTAGCATGGGCATAGTGGCTATATATAAAATTAAAAACACAAAAACATACCTCCAAACAAAAGCAAATACACCAAAAAGGCTTTTAAGCATAGTAAAAGAAAGTAGAGGTATAGCAAGACAAAAACGGGGCTGGAGGGAGGGTTACCAGGACTGCAACAGTGAATACACTCGAACATCTACATTTATGGCATTTATAAACAACTGTACTATGTTCTTCGTGTTTCACTGTTGCAGTCATTACATTTGGGTAGATTTCCAAAGCTATGGTTGGGAGTATGGATTTATACAGCATTAGGACCAGCTATAAGGCCCTGCAAAACAGCAGTGGCAAAGCCAGCTCTGGATTTAGAGAAAATTGGTAAGTGATAATGCTTGGTGAAAGTATGAACTGAACTCCAGGTAGCAGCTTCTGCAATATCCCTGGTAGGAACACCTCTGAGAAAGGCAGTTGAAGTAGATGCAGCCCTAGTGGAATGAGAGCTGATCCCCTGGGGATAGGTTTTCCATGGTGCTTATAACAGAAATTAATACAATGGCTTATCCATTTAGAAATGGATTGCTTTGAAACAGCCTTCCTCTCTGCCCCTGCAGCAAATGCTACCAGCAGTAGTTCAGATTTTCTTCGAGATATAGTCCTGTCCAAGTAGGATCTAAGTTGTCTGTGCACATCCAATGAATGTAGAATCCACTCCACCTTATTCTGTGGATTGGGAAAGAAAGTTGGCAAATGAATGGACTGATTAAGAGCCACACTGGATACCACCTTGGGCATGAATGATGGATTGGTCCTGAGTGACACCCTGTCCACATGAAAGATGATGAAAGGCTCCACTGCCATAAGGACCTGTAATTCTGATATCCTAGCTGAAGTGATTGCTAAAAGGAAGGTTGTTTTCCAGGAAAGAATTTTTAAGTCTGCAGTAGCAGCTGGCTCGAAAGGAGGTAGAGTGTGTTTCTCTAATATAAAGTTAAGGTCCTAGGCAGGGGTTGGAGCTCTCCTGGGTGGTCTCAAGTTTTTGGCCCCTCTGAGATACTGTTTTAGCAGAGGATGAGAGAAGAGGGGGGCTTCTGTGTTGTAATGAGCGGAAATGGCTGACGCATGGATTTTTATGGAAGAAAAAGACATGTCCTTGTGAAGCATCTCAGTTAAGTATTGCAAAATCTGAAGTAAATTGGGCACTGCTGTGCTCATCCCTTGAGATTGATTCCAGGCACAGAATCTTTTCCATTTGTCAGCATAAGATTTTCTAGTACTAGGTCTTCTCGCCTCCAAAATGACATCCATCACAGGTTTGCTGAGGGATGCTAAGGAGGAATTTAAGTGATTAGCCAAGCAGCAAGATTCAACGTTTGGAGCTGAGGGTGCAGAATTTGGTTCTCCTGCTGAGACAGTAAGGAAGGTGTCTGAGGCTGGTGCCATAGTGAAATGTATGACACACTGCGCAGGAGTGGGTACCAGTGTTGGCGAGGCTAGTCTGGAGCAATCAAAATCATTTTTGGTTTGTCCTGTTTGACTTTTAGTAGAACTTTGAAGAGCAGAGGAAGAAGGGGGGGGGCATAGACTGATAGGTTTTTCCAGCTAAAGGACAGTGCATCGACTTTCCAGGCTTTTTTGTGAGGAGATCTTTTGCAAAATATATCCAACTGGTAGTTCTGGGGAGAAGCAAAAAGATCAATGTCTGGGCTCCCCCATTTGCGTGTCAACATGTTGAAAAACCGTGGTTCCAGCTTCCATTCATGTGGGTCCATGAGATTTCTGCTTAGTTCGTCTGCCAGAATATTCAGCTTTCCTGGCAGGAATTGAGCTTGTAGTTGTACTTGGTAGCTTAAGGTTGTGTTCCACAATGCCATGGCTAGTCTGCAGAGGGGGCAAGAATGTGTACCCCCTGCTTGTTTATGTATCACATAACCATGGTGGTGTCCGTCTATCAGTAATTGTCCTGGATGATGGTAGTCCTTGAAGGCTGTCAGTGCATTCTGTACAGCTAGCATTTATTTTTGATTGATATGAAGGTGCATTTGATTTGGGCTACATTTGCCCTGAATGCACTTCCCTGCCAGATGAGCCCCCCATGCATAGTCTGATGCATCTGTAGTTAGGGTTTGGGCGGCAGGGGATGGTGTGAATGGCAGTCCCTTGTTTTGGTGGCAGGCCTCTGCCCACCATAGGAACTCCAGGCGCAGGCAAGGTATGATAGGAATCATTGTTTCTAGGCTGTGACAACGTTGACTCCTGATTTATTTTCTTTTATGGTGTACCCTAGACAAGTTAGAACTCTTTACAAACGCCAGATGTTTTAGAAGAATGGCCTGGTTTTCAATTAGACAATCATCCAGGTATGGATATATTTGAATATTTCTTTGCCTGCAAAATTCGATTACTGGAGCCAGGCACTTTGTGAATACCCTGGGCGCAGTAGGCAATCCAAAGGGCAGCGCAGAGAACTGATCATGTATGCAACCTGCTTTGAAGCGTAGGTATCTTCTGCAAGATTCCCTGATTGGGGTATGCAGATAAACCTCTTTTAAATCTAGATTTGCCAACCAGGCATCCTTGCCTAGCATAGGAAGTAAAGTACAGTTTTGTACCTACCATAAATGTAGATGTTCAAGTGTAAACACTGCTGCAGTCATTACACTTGGGTTATCCTGCCGTCAGGCGGTCCCGCAGTCGGCCAGAGTTCCAAAGTCTTGGTCCGGCATTGGTTGCTGTCGCCTCCTCCCTGACGTCAGTGCAACAGGGGTGTATAAGATGCAGTAGACGCCATTTTCTTCAGTTTTTCTTGCCCCAGATGTCAGGTGCCCCCAAATAAGAAGGCAATTCAAAATGCTAGTAAAAAATACAAAAGAAAAGCAAACAACCATTTTAATTACCAGCAAATACTCCCCATAGGTAATAAATGTAGATGCTCTAGGTAAGTACCAGAAAGTAAGAGGGGAAGGAGGGAGGGTAACCTGGACTGCAGCAGTATTTACACTCGAACATCTACATTTATGGTAGGTACAAAACTGTACTATGTTCATCGTGTTACACTGCTGCAGTCATTACACTTGGGTGGAATCCCAAAGCTGAGGTAGGGAGGCTGGATCTATAAGGCATCAGGGGTGGCTATAAGGCCCTGCAGTACAGCAGTGACAAAGCCAGCTCTGGATTTGGGAGTATAAAGGCAAATGGTAATGTTTGGTGAAGGTATGCACAGAACTCCATGTTGCTGCTTCCAAAATATCCTTGGTAGGCACTCCTCTGAGGTAGGCAGTTGAAGTGGCTGTTGCCCTGGTGGAGTGAGATCTAATGCTGCTAGGTACAGGTTTCCCATGGTGGGTATAGCAGAAACGTATACAGTGTCCTATCCATTTTGAAATAGTCTGCTTTGAAATGGCTTTTCCCTGTGCTCCTGCAGCGTATGCTACCAATAATTGCTCAGATTTTCTGAAAGCTTTGGTTTTGTCCAAGTAGAAGCGTAACGGTCTGTGAATGTCCAAAGAATGTAGTAGTCTCTCCCCTTTGTTCTGTGGTTTTGGATAAAAAGTTGGCAAATGAATAGTTTGGTTTAGAGCCACACTTGATATCACCTTTGGCATAAATGGAGGGTTAGTTTTTAAAGACACCCTTGTCCTGGTGGAAGATGAGGAAAGGTTCCACTGCCATTAGTGCCTGTAATTCTGAAACTCTTCGTGCTGATGTTACTACCAGTAGCAGAGCAGTTTTCCAAGAGATGTATTTTAATTCTGCTGTGTTAGCTGGCTCAAAAGGAGGTAAAGTTAATTTTTCCAAAGCAAAGTTGAGGTCCCAAGTTGGTGTAGGTGCTCTATGGGGCGGTCTTATGTTTTTAGCCCCTCCGAGGTATTGTTTGAGCAAAGGATTAGAAAAAAATTGGTGGATCCGTGTTGTAATGAGCAGAGATAGCGGAGGCGTGGATCTTGATGGATGAAAAAGAGAGGCCCTTGTCCATAGGTTCATAGGTTCATACTAGGCTATCTGCCCGAGGGCATTTATAAGCCTAGCCATAGTTTTGTGGCTTACTCCACCCCTTAGTTTGGAGAAACTATGCCCATTATTTAGCTGTGCCTCTGTCGAGCAGTGACACTGAGGTAACCCCTGGGGTGTTTCTGCGATCTCCCATCCATTGGTCAAGATTCCTCTTGAACAAGGCCAGCGAGGTGCTCTGCCTCACATAAACCGGGATTTTGTTCCACAGCATAGGGAGTCTTTGGGTGATGAATCTATCCCTCCAGCACATCCTATTAATAACTGTGTCGAGGTTTAAGTCACCCGCCCTTGTGGCTCTGAGGGATCTAGATTTTTTTGAGATGAAGCATATTCATCAAATCTGGGTTTGACATGGCCTTGTATGTCAGGCATAGGTCACCTCTGAGTAAGCGGTACGCAACTGAATATAACTGGAGTTCTTTCAGTCGTGCAGCATAAGACAGATTTTTGAGACCCTTTATCCTTTTGGTGAGGAACTTTTGTGGCCTCTCCAGCTGCTGCAAGTGTCGGGTCAGATACATTCCGAATGGGGCATTGTACTCGATCATTGGTCTGATGAGTGATGAGTATAGGGAGACTATGACTTCCCTTGATCTAGATGTGAATCCCTTCATGATAAGGTGGGCAATGTAGAAGGTCTTCCTAACTACTTTAGCAATATGAGTGTCGAATGAAAGGCTACTGTCAACCTGGGTTCCCAGGTCCCTAATAACTTCTTCTGTGTTCAGGGATTGCCACCTATATGGTAGCTAGGGGTAACCTTATTTTTCCCGAAGGGTATGACTATGCATTTCTTGGCATTTAACTTGAGGCCATGGCTCTGGCACCAGTTATCCATTTCTGTGAGACCCTTCTGAAGGATATCTGTGTCGGATGTGTTCTCAACCACGGCCCAGTTTGCAGTCATCTGTGAACTTTGTCAGCCATAACCCTCCTGTGTTTGCTTGTACTTCAGAAAAGTAGATGCCAAACAAGAGTGGGCCCAGGACTGAGCCCTGTGGGACACCACTTGTGACAGGCTTAGAGTCTGACATGGCGCCAGCAACTCTGACCCTGTGGGTTCTGTCACTCAGCCAGTTTGCAACCCATCTTGTAATGTATGGGTTTACATTTAAGTTGATGAGTTTTTCAATGATACCCGAGTGGGGTATTGTATTGAAAGCCTTCGCCAGGTCTAAGTAGGCTGTATGGACTTCCTTTCCCTCGTCAATGGCCTTGGTGACTGTTTCAAAAAAGTCAACCAAGTTTAAAAGGCATGATCTGCCTTTGACAAAGCCAAACTGGGTTGGATCCAAAGTCTGCAAATTCTCTGTGTCTTTATTTATGAGATCCATTATGATCCTTTCCATGGCTTTGCAGATCAGGCTTGTCAAGCTAATGGGACGGTAATTTCCAGGGTCGGTGGAGGCACCGCCTTTGTGGAGTGGGACCACAGTCGCTGCGCCACTCCTGGAGTGCGTATCCGGAGGTGAGACTAAGATTAAACAGCTGTCCTAACTGTGGGTTTAATTCCTCGTTGAGTTCATGGAGCACACAGCCGGGGACACCATCAGGTCCCATGGATGCTGTGTTCTTTGCCTTGGAGAGAGCAGTTCTCACCTGAGCGTTGGAGATGTTTGGGGGGCTACAATCATTTGGTATAGATATCTCTTCTTTAGGCGGGGAGGGGGGGAGAAGTTTGCACTGAACCTGTCAGCCAGTATGTTGGCAATGTCTGTAGGATCAGTAATCTTCACATCATTTTGAACTAATTCTGAGCATATCTGGGAGTTTCCTCCTAGGTTTCTGACATAGCTAAAGAATGTTTTATGGTTGTCTTTAGAGTCCTTAGCTATTTTTTTCTCAAAATTAGCTTTGGATGATTTTATGAGAGCTCTTAGCTTTTTACTTATAGTGATCAGCGGTGTCTTACCTTTTAAGGATTTTGCTCTATCTTGTAGTAGCTTTCTCCTTTTATTGTAGAGTTTGTTTATGGCTGGGGTCCACCAGACTGGACGCTTGCCTTTGGTACAAAGAGTCTTTGTTTTGCTTGGGATTGCCTGATCCATGCAGGCCTGCAGGTGCTGGTAGAAGGCATTTGTAAGTGATTCAGCGGTTTGAGTAATGTTAACCGCCAGCTCAGGGGCCTTAAAGGAGACCACACTAGTCTTTAGAAGTGTGAAGTCGGCTTCGAAGTTCTTTACTGTGGTCTTTTTCATTTCGGATGGGGGCGGGATGAGGACCTCCAGCGAGATTAGTTTGTGATCAGATCTCACCAGTGAGGGGTATACTTCTGGCATTGAACATTGTGCTCCCATGTTCGTGATGATGAGATCAAGTATGTTCTCTCCTCTTGTGGGATGGTGACTAGTTGTTCCATGGCATTTGAGTTTATGAATTCCAGGAACTTTTGGGCTAGAGTGTTTGGGCTTGAGTAGTGTTCCCAGTCTATATTAGGGTAGTTGAAGTCACCTAGTATGATGGTGTTCGAGATACATTTATCCCTCCAGTGTTTTCAGGAAGGCCATGTGAGGTTCCTGAGTTTTGAGGGTGGCCTGTAACATGCTACAATTTGCATAGCAGTGTTGCCTATGGTTAATTGCACCTGGATGGTTTCCGATGCATCGTGCGATGCCACCAATCTTGAGGTGTGGGTGTCCTTGATGAATATGGATACCCCTCCTCCTTTCTTGGTATTGTCCGGGTTTTGTGGCCGAAACGCATGATATGAGGTAAAACCTGATAGTGCTGGGGTGCTCTCAGGAGCCTTGAACCAGGTTTCTGTCACAGCACAGACATCGATGTTCTCCATACTGAGAAGGGCCTCGAGTGCATGCATCTTGAGGTTGAGACTTCTGGCATTGAGCAGCATTACCCTTAGTTTTTTTTCTTTGTTTTGTTCTAGGGTGGTAGGTTTAGAATTTGAGCCTTGCCTAAAAAGGCACTATGGGGGTGGCAAGAGCCTTTGCCAAAATCCGGAATCCCAGGGGTGACAAGTGCAAGCCGTCCCTTGTGAATCAGCGTGGCTTGTCCAGCATGTCATCCCAGGCAGACAGACACTGGATCCCCTTTGAATGACACCAGAGTTTAAGCCAATTGTTAAAACTGATCATCTTATCTCTGTATTGTGGCATCATTCTTGGTGAAGGTAGGATACTGCTCAAGGTCAGGGTCATACCTGCCTGGGCTACATAATCAGAGAGCTCCTCTATGTCTCTTTTCATGTAGTCCAGGGAGGTACGTCTCAGGTCGTTTACACCAGCGTGGACAATGATTGAGTCGTACTTGTACCTGCTGTTGAGAGACCTGAGTGCATGCGTTATGTGGCGGATTCTAGCACCCGACAGGCAGCTTACTGTGACCTTCTCCTTACTCAGTCTGGTGAGCGAGACGCCAGTGTGTCTGACTATGGAGTCACCAATGACTAGTGTGTCTGGCATAGTGTTTGGCCTTAAGGGCTGTGACTGCTTGACACTCTGACTGTGTGGTCTATGTGATGCAGGTGTTGTGTTCTGAGGTGGTAGTTGTTTGGGTGTCTGCTTTGGTGGCCTCTGCTGTTTTGGTAGATTTTTGATCAGAGCCTCCGAGTATGTCTTTGTGTGTTTATGTGTATGATTTGAGGTTGTGATGGTATTATGTGAGACTGGGTCTATAGTGTGTGTGGTTACCTTCTCCTCCTGTCTGGTCTTGCCAGTCCTATATTGAGAGAGCTCAGCCTCCAGTTTGGCCGTATAGTTGCATCTCTCACATGTATTTGTGTTTTGTGGGAGGAGGAGAGGGTTGTCTGTGTACATGAGGCAATTGTAACATTGCCTCAATAATCCCAGGTTCACCAGCTGAGCAGGAGAGGATATTAGCAACTGATCCCTCGACATGCTAGAAGGAATAGACAGAAAAACTTAAAAAAGGGTTTTGGGGATGTGGGTGACCGAGAAATGGGGTTTGCTTTTTTTTGGGGGTACTTTCTATAACAAGAGTGCTGTATCGAGGTGATAAGTACTGTAGGAGCAAGTGCAAGTAGAGATAATTTATAGTTGGAGGATACACTAAATAGAACAGTAGTACACTTTGAGGAAGGTAGTTTTAAGGGAAAATTTGAAGAGTGAACTTTAGGTAGCCCTAATAGTTTAAATCTGCTTAACCGGCGCTGCCCTAGTGTGCAACGGTAGCAGCTCCGCGCTAAATCGCACTAAAGCACGCTAACACGTGCTTTATAGCAGGGGGCTGGAAAAAACAGGAAATGACCCAAAATGGCCAACAAATTACAAGTTGCTGCTTCTAACCACTCCTCTGAGGACAAACAAGCAGCTCAGTACTCCCCACTCCCACTGGTGAGTAAAGAAACTACCTCTGGCCGCACAAGAAAATGGAGGAACACAGAAACCAAATACAAAGCCCAGGGATCAGCAAAATCTGATCACTGGAACAACTAGCAAGTAAAGTTTAGGAAAGGAGAAATATTTTTGTTTTTTGTTTTTTTCAAACAGACAGGAAAAATGCAGTAAATGCTTTGTTTTCGACTAAATTGCTATCAAAGGCTGGTACACTTGAGTGTATTAGCCTGTTAGTTACTTTTAAGCAATACTTTAGCCCACAAGTGCAATCAACAATATAAGCTCACAAACACAGGAAAATAAGGCAATAAAACAGTAATAAAGGCACAAACAGTAGTCGAAAAGCTTAAAAGATCGAAAAATGCAAACAAAAAGTTTAAAAATACTTATGATCAAGAAAGTTGCTTTTTCTGCTCTCTGCTGGCTTAGGAACTCTGCAGGGGACCATGAGGAGCTATGCCAAGTTCTCTAATGCCAGAAAAGCCCGCCAAAGCGTGCTTTATAGCAGGGGGCTGGAAAAAACAGGAAATGACCCAAATGGCCAACAAATTACAAGTTGCTGCTTCTAACCACTCCTCTGAGGACAAACAAGCAGCTCAGTACTCCCCACTCCCACTGGTGAGTAAAGAAACTACCTCTGGCCACACAAGAAAATGGAGGAACACAGAAACCAAATACAAAGCCCAGGGATCAGCAAAATCTGATCACTGGAACAACTAGCAAGTAAAGTTTAGGAAAGGAGAAATATTTTTTGTTTTTTTTTTTCAAACAGACAGGAAAAAATGCAGTAAATGCTTTGTTTTCGACTAAATTGCTATCAAAGGCTGGCACACTTGAGTGTATTAGCCTGTTAGTTACTTTTAAGCAATACTTTAGCCCACAAGTGCAATCAACAATATAAGCTCACAAACACAGGAAAATAAGGCAATAAAACAGTAATAAAGGCACAAAAAGTAGTCGAAAAGCTTAAAAGATCGAAATATGCAAACAAAAAGCTTTAAAAAATACTTATGATCAAGAAAGTTGCTTTTTCTGCTCTCTGCTGGCTTAGGAACTCTGCAGGGGACCACGAGGAGCTATGCCAAGTTCTCTAATGCCAGAAAAGCCCGCCAAAGCGTGCTTTATAGCAGGGGGCTGGAAAAAACAGGAAATGACCCAAAATGGCCAACAAATTACAAGTTGCTGCTTCTAACCACTCCTCTGAGGACAAACAAGCAGCTCAGTACTCCCCACTCCCACTGGTGAGTAAAGAAACTACCTCTGGCCACACAAGAAAATGGAGGAACACAGAAACCAAATACAAAGCCCAGGGATCAGCAAAATCTGATCACTGGAACAACTAGCAAGTAAAGTTTAGGAAAGGAGAAATATTTTTTTGTTTTTTTTCAAACAGACAGGAAAAAATTCAGTAAATGCTTTGTTTTCGACTAAATTGCTATCAAAGGCTGGTACACTTGAGTGTATTAGCCTGTTAGTTACTTTTAAGCAATACTTTAGCCCACAAGTGCAGTCAACAATATAAGCTCACAGCATCTCAGTTAAGTATTGCAGTATCTGAGGAATGTTTGGGAGAAGAGGGTCAAGGCTGTGCGCGCTTGATTCCAGGCACAGAATCGCTTCCATTTATCTGAGTATGCTTTCCTGGTGCTAGGCCTTCTGGCCTCCAGAATGACATCCATAACAGCTTTGGAGAGAGGCATTGCTTGCTTGACTAAGGAATTTTCCATGCAGCTAGATTTAAGGTCTTTAGCTGGCTGTGAAGTATCTGATTGTTGTGTTGTGTCGGCAACTGTGGAATTTGAGGCAAAATCCAGGGTGGTTCTTGTGCTAAGTTCTTTAAGATTGGGTACCAGTGCTGGTGTGGCCAGTCTGGTGCAATCAGGTTAATTTTTGGCTCTTCCTGCCTGGCTTTTATGAGTACCTTTGGAAGGAGAGGTAAAGGAGGGAAAGCGTATACCTGTAGTTTTTTCCAGCTGAATGAGAGGGCATCCACTTTCCATGCTTGTGGATGGTAGCTCCTTGTGCAGAATTTCTGTAATTGGCAGTTCTTTGGGGAAGCAAACAGATCTATGTCAGGGCTCCACCATTTTTGTGTCATCATTCTGAATATTTGTGGGTTCAGTTCCCATTCGTGTGGGTCCATAATGTTTCTGCTTAGGTCGTCTGCCAGTGTGTTTTTCTCTCCTGGCAGGAATTGTGCCTGCAGATGAACTTGGTAGTTTAGAGCCATGTTCCACAAGGTCATGGCTTGTCTGCAGAGGGGGTAGGAGTGTGTGCCCCCTTGCTTGTTTATGTACCACGTAACTGTGGTGTTGTCTGTCTTTAGTAGTAATTGTCCTGGATGCAATAGGTCCTTGAAAGCTATAATAGCATTTTGTACAGCTAGCATCTCTTTTTGATTGATGTGGAGATGTCTTTGCTCTGTGGGCCACTCACCCTGGATACATTTTCCTGCCATGTGTGCTCCCCAGGCGTAATCCGATGCATCTGTTGTCAGTGTCTGCCTGGCCGTGGGTTGAGTGAAAGGCTGGCCCTTGTTGAGGTGACAAGCTTGTGCCCACCATCGAAACTCCTGTTGTAGGCACGGAATTAGTGGTATAACTGTTTCCAAACTTTGACAGCGTTGAGACCATACGCTCTTTAGGTACCATTGTAGTTTCCTCATATGCAGTCTGCCATATGGAATTAGTAGTATGCAAGATGCCATGTAGCCCAAGGCCTGTAGAATTTTTCTTGCAGGGAGTTCGGTCTTTGTTGCCATTAATTGAAAATATTGAGTCAGTTGTCCTTGCTTGTCTGGTATGAGATAAGCCATCTGGGCCGTTGTGTTCAAGCTGGAACCCAGGAATATTATCTGTTGTGAGGGGACTAATTTTGATTTCTTTTCATTTACTGTGTACCCCAGGCAACTTAACTTTTTTACGTACGCCAGATGCTTTAGTAGAATGTCCTTGCTCTCTGCTTGAATCAGGCAGTCGTCCAGGTATGGATAAATTTGAATTCCTTTTTGCCTGCAAAATACAATTACTGGTGCCAGGCACTTAGTGAAGACCCTGGGTGCAGTAGATAAGCCAAAGGGCAGTGTAGAGAATTGATAGTGCACTGAACCAGCTAGAAATCTGAGGTATCTTCTGCAGTTTTGTCTGATAGGGACATGCAGGTATGTCTCTTTGAGGTCCAAAGTCACAAGCCAAGCTTTCTTGCCCAGCATGGGAAGAAGCTGCTGTAGTGTCAACATCTTGAATTTCGGAACATCTAGGTAAGTGTTTAGTGTAGAAAGGTCCAGAATGGGTCTCCAGGCTTTGTCCTTTCTGGGAACCAGAAAGAGTCTTGAGTAAAATCTTTGTCCTTGTTCCTGTGGTGGTACCTTTTGAATAGCTCACATGTCCATGAGTGTTGTAATTTGCTTTTGAGCCTCTGCCCATTGATTTGGTGGCAGATTTGGCATTCCTTTTAGCCTTGGCAGGGTGTGAAAATGGAACCTGTAACCTTGAGATACAATGTTGAGAACCCATTTGTCTTTGGTGATGCAATGCCAGCTGTGATAGAAAAGTGCCAGTTTTCCTCATAAGGGGGCAGCCAAGAGAGAGCTGTTTGGCAGCTGCAGTGGAAAGTCATTGAGGCTGTTTTTTATAAGGTTGAGGCCTGTCTTCCCCTTTTTTCTGGCCTGGTGTCGAGGCCTGTAAGGGCCTTGTGTCTGACCTCTACCTCTTGGACGTCTGTATCTGCACCTTTGAGGTCTACCTGTGACTGGAAAGGACCAATTCTTTGTTGGCCAATTTCTGCTAAAACGAAGAGGCTGAACCTGTAAGAAATCTTTCACCATTTGCATAGATTTTGCCTTATCCTCCATCTTCTTTAATACCTCCTCTGCCTTAACTCCAAACAGCACATCCCGCTGCAAAGGTGCATCCAATAATTTGACCTTAACATGATCTAGTAACATATGTTCTTTTAACCAAGCATGCTTCTAATGACAGAGCCTGTAACTGCTGCTCTGCAGGAGGCCTCTAAGGAATCAAACCCACATTGCAAAGTATGTTTTCCCACTTGTTCGGCTGCATGCAATAAATCCTGCATTTAAGTTAGGAGGATCTGAATCTGGAAGCATCTTTTGTTTCAACTGAGACATCAAAAATTGCTGATATTTTAGCATTTGAAACTGGCAATTCAAGGCTCTCATTGCTAAAGTAGCAGACATATATACCTTCTTTCCCCATCTGTCTAATGCTCTGGAATCTCTGTCAGAGGGAACTGTTTTTTTTTGCTGATGAGGCCTTAATCCCTTTGGGTCCCTGAGAAATAGTTTCAGGGTCAGCAACAGGGCTTTTGCACAGAAATTTGTGAGAGTCAGGGACTCTAATATCTATCAGGTTTAACTGGGGCTGGGGGTAAGGAGTCAGGGTTCAAACTGGATTCAGTGTACACATCATCCACAATGTCTAAAACTGGCGGGATAGCAAGGGGTCTGTGTTGAGGCAATAAAAGGAAGTCTCTGAGCCTTTTCTTGGATTCTGAGTAATCCTGGCCTTCCCAATGGAAATGCTCCCTCATGGTATGTAAGGTCTCCCCAAAGGAGTAATCCTCAGGCGGAGAGGCTGATGGAACTGATTCCTCAGCATCAGAATCCTCATAAGGGGGTAAAGAATATCCTAGGTCCGAGGAAGAGTCTGAGGAAATGGACACCTGGTCAGAAGATTCATAGTCTGCATCCTGTCTGGGCCTTTTATCAGGAGGGGGATGGGATCCCCTGATCGGGGTGATTAGGTCCTTGGCCATTTTTAGCATCTGTTTCTTAGGTATGGAAGCCTGTCCTGGAGAGAGTTGTGTCTGTTTCTTTGCTTTTAAGGGGGGCTTAGACTTAACAGAGGGTTTAATGGTTAACTGGGTAGGTCTGAAAACACCCTCTGTAGCTGTGGATTGCTCAGCTACTTCGGTTCCCTCTGTAGGTTTAGGATCAGTAAGCTGAAGAACTAGTGCGTCCGAAGGCCCAGTCAGCTCCACGTCGGAGGCAGTCTGTGGTTCTGTGGAAGCGGACGTCAGGGGCTGCAAAGGCACCTCGCTGAAAACCGGAGAACTGGCGACCAGCCTAGCACAGGCCTCGTCGTCAGTTTTGGGCCTCGGATGCCTGTCAATGCCCTCCTAGTGCGCTTGTTAAACCTAGCACAAAACCGACAACCAGTGACGCCGTGGTCAGGGCCTAGGCATGGAAAAGAATAGGAGTGGAAATCCTTATGAGGTATTTGCTTCCCACAAGAAATGCAGTTAATAATTTTTACTGACATCGGTCTGAGACAAGAAAAAGTTTCCCCAAAGGGGTACTTAGTTTTTTTAGAAGACTTCGGTTCTGGATTCGGAATGAAAATCTCAGGAGTCTGCCAACCGGCACTTGCGAACTGCTTCTGCTTCGGGCACCGTGCGGCAAGAAAGTCTGAAGAAAATGGCGTCGGCTGCATCTTATATATCCCTGTCGCACTGACGTCATGGAGGAGGCGACAGCAACCCATGCCGGACCAAGACTTTGGAACTCTGGTCAATTGCGGGACCGCCTGACGGCAGGATAACCCAAGTGTAATGACTGCAGCAGTGTAACACGATGAACATCTGGTGAAGAGTCAGCATCTTGAATTTTGGAATGTCCAGAAAGGTGTTTTAGAGTAGACAGGTCCAGAATTGGACACCATTATTTGTCTTTTCAAGTCTGGCCACCCGTTTGGAGTTGGCAGCATGTGGAAATGAAATCTGTATCCCTGGGACACTATATTTAAAACCCATTTGTCCTGGGTTATAAGTTGCCAGTTTTTTGACTGAAGAGACAGTTTTCCCCCCAAAGGGGCGACTAAGAGGTAAGTGCTTGATAATTTTAAAGGGAAGTCATTGAGACTGTTTACCATAGGGTGGTGCCTTATTTCCAGATTTGGAAGTGGAAGCACCCCATTGCTTAGTTCTGAAAGTCCCTTGGGACTGAAACCTGTTGATTTTGGAATGTCTGGGTTTGCCTGGAGTGGCTCTGGAAGGAGCTGGAAAGGGCCAGTGCCTACTAAATCTAGGAGGTTGTACTTGTAAGAAATCTTTCACAGTTTGCATAGATTTAGCTTTATCTTCCATCTTTTTTTAGAACTTCTTCAGCCTTATTGCCAAAAAGGCATCCTGCTGCAAAGCAGCATCCAATAGCTTTGCTTTAACATGATCAGGCAGAGATTGCTCTTTAAGCCAAAAATGCCTTCTAAGCACAGACCCAGTAACAGCAGCCCTGCAAGAGGCCTCTAAAGAAGCAAAACCACATTGCAAAGTATGTTTTCCAACTTGTTCAGCTGAATGCAATAAATCCTGTAAATCTTTATTCTCCACACAGTCAGTAATCAACATCATTTTTGTTTAAGCAGTCCCATGATATGCTGTTGATATTTTAGCATATGGAAGTGACAATTTAAAGCCGTGATTGCTAAGGTTGCATAAGTATAAACCTTTTTACCCAATCTGTCCAGCGCCCTGGAGTCTCTATCAGAAGGGGTAGGAGTTTTGGCACTAGAAGCCTTAATGCCCTTGGGCCCCTGAAAATGGTTTCAGGGTCTGCAACAAGATTTTTGAAAAGGAATTTGTGGGACTCAGGAACCCTGTAGTACCTGCCTGGTTTGCTAGGGGCTGGAGGCAAGGAATCAGGGGCCATACTGGATTCCAAAATGAATCAACAACAATGTCTAGTACAGGAAGAAAAAGGAAATCCCTAAGCCTCTTTTTGGATTCAGAGAAATCCTGACTTCCCTAGTGGAAATGCTCCCTTAAGGTATGTAAAGTTCCCCAAAAGAGAAATCCTCAGGTGGAGAAGCAGATCAGAGTCATAAGTAGGTATGGGCAAAAACATATCATTAGAAGAGTCAGAAGAAACAGAGATCTGTTCAGAAGATTCATAGTCAAGATCAATCCTAGGCCTCTTGGAGGGGGGGGGGGTTGACTACCTCTGATTAGAGTAATTAAATCTTCAGCCATTTTGATCATTTGTTTTTTAGGCATAGGGGCCTGAACATGTGGCCTGGGCGTCGGTTTTTTAGACATAGATCGAGATTTAGGCCTTAGTATTGAAGTTGGAGTCTGTTTAATATGCAAGTCTGTAAGCCAGAAGCCGGTGCCTGCACAGCGGTTCTGGACCTATTCAAGGTACAGACATCCGTGGGTTCCATATGTGAAGCATCTCGCGGCATACTGGACTCCGAATGAGTCTCAGTAGAGGCTTGTGAATCATTAAGTACAGTTGTGTACACTTAGCATAAATGTAGATGTTCGAGTGTATTCACTGTTGCAGTCATTACATTTAGGTAGTCTGCTGGTAGGTTGCCCTCAGTCGGCCTGAATTCCAAAGTCTTAGGTCCTGCGTCGGTTGCTGTCTCCTCTTCCATGGACGTCAGGTCGTCAGGGGTATAAAACAAGCAGCCAATGCCATTTTCTTTAGTTTTTCTTGCCCCAGATGTCAGGTGCCCCCAGAAAGGTAGCAAAAAAAAAAAAAAAAAAATATATATATATATATATATATATATATATATATATATATATATAAACTATATATGCATGCAATAATACAAACTTTACCTTCATCTACAAGTAAATACACCACATAGGTTGTAGAAGACAGTGAAGGAAAGAGAAACTCCAGAATAAAAAGGGGGATGACGGGTGGGTAACCTGGACTGCAACAGTGAATACACTCGAACATCTACATTTATGGTAAGTGTACATAACTGTATTATGTTCTTCATGTTTCACTGCTGCAGTCATTACATTTGGGTAGAATCCCAAAGCTATGGATGGGTGGCTGGAGCTAAACAGCATTAGGGGCGGCTATAAGGCCCTGCAGAACTGCAGTGGCAAAGCCTGCCCTGGACTTGAGTAGAGAGGCAAATGATAATGCTTTGTAAAAAGTGTGAAAGTAGCAGCCTCTAGAGTGTCTTTGGTTGGTACTCCTCTGAAAGGCTGCTGATGTAGCTGTAGCTCTGGTGGAATGAGACCTAATGCCCTTGGGCACAGGCTTGCCATGGTGTACGTAGCAGAAACGAATGCAGTGGCTTATCCACTTTGAAATAGTCTGCTTTGAAAGAGCCTTTCCTTCTGATCATGCAGTATATGTCACTAGTAACTGCTCAGTTTTTCTTAGAGCTTTAGTTCTGCTCAAGTAGAATCTTAGCTGTCTGTGTACGTCCAATGAATGCAAAATCCTCTCCCCCTTGTTCTGCGGATTTGGATAAAAGGTTGGCAGATGAATAGTTTGGTTAAGAGCCTCACTGGAAACCACCTTAGGCATAAATGAAGGATTGGTCCTCAGGGACACCCTGTCTGGGTAAAAAATGATAAAAGGCTCCACAGCCATGAGGGCCTGTAGCTCTGAGACTCTTCTTGCTGAAGTAATTGCCAGGAGCAGAGCTGTTTTCCATAAAAACTTTAGGTCTGCAGTAGCAGCTGGTTCAAATGGAGGCAGGGTGTGCTTTTCCAACATATAATTGAGGTCCCATGCAGGAATTGGTGATCTTCTGGGAGGCCTTAAATTTGTTGGCCCCTCTAAGATACTGCTTTAGTAAAGGATGAGAAACGACTGGTGGCTCTGTGTTGTAATGAGCCGAGATGGCGGAAGCATAGATTTTTATTGATGAAAAAGATAGGCCTTTGTTAAGCATTTCAGTTAAGTATTGTAAAATCCGAGGAATGTTTGGCTCTGCTGTAGCAGTTCCCTGTGCTTGGTTCCAAGCACAGAATCTCTTCCATTTATCAGCATAAGATTTTCTAGTACTAGGCCTTCTGGCTTCCAAAACGACATCCATCACAGCTTTACTGAGAGGTTTTGTTTGAATAACTACATGATCAGCCATGCTGCCAGGTTCAGTGTTTGGCGATGATTGTGCAGGATTTGATTGTTTTGCTGGGACAGTAAGTGAGGTATTTGAGGTAAGTACCAAGGAAGGAATTGACACGTTCCTTAGGATAGGGTACCAGTATTGGCAGGGCCAGTCCGGGGCAATTAGTATCATCTTTGGTTTCTCCTGTCCGACTTTTAGTAGTACCTTGGGAAGAAGAGGCAAAGGAGGAAAGGTGTAAACTGATAGGTTTTTCCCATCTGAAGGATAGGGCGTCCACTTTCCATACTTTCTGAAGGATAGGGCGTCCACTTTCCATGCTTGTCCATGATAAGTCCTTGTGCAGAATTTTTTCTGTTGATAATTTCGAGGGGAGGCAAATAGGACCATGTCCGGTCTCCCCCATTTCTTTATCATCATGCTGAAGACTTGTGGATCTAGTTTCAACTGGTGAGGGTTCATAAGGTTTCTGCTTAAATAGTCTGCCAGAGTACTTTGCTTTCCTGGCAGGAATTGAGCTTGAAGATGTACTTGGTAAGTCAACGCTGTGCCCCACCGTGCCATGTGTAATCTGCAAAGGGGGTATTGAGTGCATTTCCCCCTGATTATGTACCACATAACCGTGGTGTTGTCCGTTTTTATCAGTAGTTGTCCTGTAAGTCCTTGAAGGCTGTCAGGGCATTTTGAACAGCTAACATCTCTTTTTGATTGATATGCAGATGCATTTGTTTTGGGGTCCATATGCCCTGAATGCATCCTCCGGCCAGGTGGGCCCCTCATGCATAATCTGATGAGTCTGTTAAGGTTTGGCTGGCAGGGGGTAGAGTGAAAGCCCGTCCCATGTCTGGTGACATGCCTTTGCCCACCATAGAAACTCCTGTTGTAGGCAGGAATGAGAGGAATCATTGCTTCCAGACTGTGACAATGTTGACTCCATAGACTTTTTAGGTACCATTGTAGTTTCCTCATATGCAGTCTTGCATATGGAATCATTAGGATGCAGGATGCCATGAACCCCAAAGCCTGCAGTTTGTCTTGCAGATAACTGGGTTTTTGTTGCCATCAGTTTGAAGTAAGTAGTCAGTTGCCTGTGTTTGTCTGGCGTGAGGAAAGCCATCTGGGCAGTTGTATTCAAGCTTGCACCCAGGAATGTTATCTTTTGAGAGGGTACCAGTTGTCATTTCTTTTCGTTTGTGTACCCTAGCCATGTTAGAAGTCTTTTCACAAACGCCAGGTGCTGAAGAAGAATGTCCTTGTTCTCTGCTTGAATGAGACAGTCATCCAAGTAAGGATAAATCTGTATACTTTTTTGTCTGCAAAATGCAATTACTGGTGCCAGGCACTTTGTAAAGACTCTGGGCGCAGTAAATAAGCCAAAGAGCAGCGCAGAGGATTGGTAATGCATAGAGCCAGCCTTGAAATGAAGGTATCTTCTGCACGATTCCCTTATTGGGATATGCAGGTATGCCTTTTTTAGATGTAATGTAATCAGCCAAGCGTTCCTGCCCAGCATGGGCAGAAGCTGCTGTAAAGTTAGCATTTTGAATTTTGGAATGTCCAGGTATGTATTCAAAATTGATAAGTCCAGTACTGGGTGCCAGGCCTGGTCTTTTCTGGGTATAGAGAACAGTCTTGAATAAAAACCTTGTCCTTTTTCCTGTTCTGGTACTGGCTGAATAGCCCTCATATCCATGAGAGACATAACCTGTTTCTGTGCCTCTGCCCATTTATTTTTTGGCAGATCTGGCCAACCGTTTGCCATTAGCACCCACTTATCCTGGGTTATTAACTGCCAGTTCTGAGCAAAAAGTGCTAACTTTCCCCCTAAGGGTGCTGCCAAAAGGTAAGTGCTTGGTGATGGCAGAGGGAAGTCATTGAGACTGTTTTCTGTAGGGTTGTGCTTTATCTCCTCCAGATTTGGAGGTAGAAGCACCCCATTGCTTTGACCTGCAAGAATCCTGTGCCTGGTATCTGGAATCTTTAGGGCGTCTGGATTTGCCCCTTTGAGCTCTGTCGGACACAGGAAAGGACCAATTTTTTTGTAGGCCAGTGTCTACTGAATCTTGGTGGCTGCACTTGTAAGAAGTCTTTTACAGTTTGCATAGACTTAGGTTTGCCCTCCATTTTCTTTAAAACCTCTTCCGCCTTAATAGCGGAGTATCATGCTGTAAAGGTGCATCCAGCAATTTAGCTTAAACATGATCAAGCAAATTTTGCTCTTTTAGCCAGGCATGCCTCCTAATCACAGATCCAGTAACTGCGGCCCTACAGGTGGCCTGGATTCAAAACCACATTTCAAAGTATGCTTTCCAACTTGTTCTGCTGCATGCAATAATTCCTGCAATTCTTTATTTTCTGCACATTCAGAAATCATCATTTTCTGTTTCAGCAATTCCATAACATGTTGATACTTGAGCATATGAAACCGGCAGTTTAAGGCCCTAATTGCCAAGGTTGCAGATGTATAAACCTTCTTTCCCCATCTATCCAGTGCCATTGAATCTCTGTCAGGGGGGGTAGGATTTTTTGCTGTTGAGGCCTTAACCCCCTTTGGACCCTGTGAAATAGTTTCAGGGTCAGCAGCAGAGTTTCTAAATAAAACATTTGTGCGAGTCAGGGACCCTGGAATATCTGTCTGACTTGCTGGGAGCTGGAGGTAAGTAGTCTGGAGTTAAGCTTGACTCCGAAAACACATCATCCACAATGTGTAAAACAGGAGGTATGACTAAAGGCCTATGCTGAGGGAGAAGGAAATCCCCGAGCCTCTTTTTTGATTCTGAGAAATCTTGACTCTCCCAGTGAAAATGCTTCCTCAAAGTATGCAAGGTTTCTCCAAATGAATAATCCTCAGGAGATGATGCAGATGGGATAGATTCCTCTGCATCAGAATCCTCATAGGGAGGTACAGATTATTCCTGATCAGAAGAGGAATCAGAAGAAATAGAAATCTGATCTGATGATTCATAATCTGTGTCTTGCCTAGGCCTCTTATCAGGAGGGGTTGAGAACCCCTAATCAAGGTAATTAGGACTTCAGACATTTTGATCTGTTTTTTTTTTTGGGCATAGAGGCCTGTGCACATGACTCATGCGTTGTTTTTTTAGCTTTAGAAGTTGCTTTTGTCTTTTATATAAAACACACGCCAGCTTCAAAATCAAAGTGTTGAGGCCTGAATACACCCTCAGAAGCCGGTGCCAGCTCAGAGGCTCCGGACCCATCCAAGGGAGAGACATCCATGGGTACAATACTTGGAGGATCTTGTGGCGTGCCGGACTCCACATGGATCTCAGTAGGGGCCTGTGACTCGAAAGTAGCGGGTATCAGGGGCTGCAAAAGCAGCTCACTGAGTACCGGCGACTGGCTTAGAAGCTTCGTCGTCGGTTTTGGACCTAGACGGTCTGTCTCTGCCCTTTTCCTTGCGTTTTTTTGTGTACTCTGGTAGTCGGATTGCTATCCACCAACATTTCAGGGTAGTTAAATCTGTTTCCAAAATATTTTGAGGCAAAAATATACAGACGCTTAATAGTGCGTTGGTTAAATCTAGCACAAAACCCACAGCCAGGCACGTTGTGATCAGGGCCTAGGCAAGGAATACAGTATAAATGAAAATCCTTATGAGGTATTTGCTTCCCACAAGTAATACAATTATTAACTTTTTCTGACATCGGTACGGAGCAAGAAAAAAAGTTTCCCCAACAGGGTACTTCGCTTTAGTGAAGACTTCGGTTCTGAAACTTGAAAATTTCAGGAGTTGGCCAATCGACACTTGCGAACCGCTTCTGTTTCGGGCACCGCTTGGCAAAAAAAGACTAAAGAAAATGGCATTGGATGCTTGTGTTATACGACGACCTGACGTGATGGAAGAGGAGACAGCAACCGACGCAGGACCCAAGACTTTGGAATTCAGGCAGAGGGCAACCTGCCAGCAGATTACCCAAATGTAATGACTGCAACAGTGAAACACAAAGAACATCAGAAGCAGATGTTCTGTCAGGGTTTGCATCCTTTGGGGGGGGGTAGGCTTTCATGAGATCTGTGCAAATTCTGCACCCGAGGAAGAAGATGTCTTGTGTAGATTTCTAGGTAGGATTTTGAGAAATTTACCTGGAATCCCAGGGACTGTAGGAGGGACACTACCAGTTGCATATGTAGCAGGAGGGTCTCCTTGTTGCCTGCCTGGATTAGGTCATCCAGGTAAGGGAATACTTGGATTACATTTGTTCTGCAGTAAGCAATCACTGGAGCCAAGCACTTGGTGAGAACCCTGGGAGCAGTGGCAAGCCCAAAGGGCAAGGCAGAGAAAGTACAGTTTTGTACCTACCATAAATGTAGATGTCCGAACAGGATAGCATCTGCAGTCCTAACAAATGGGTTGTCCTGTCGTCAGGCAGCCCTTCGGACGGCCGGATTCCAAAGTCTGGGTCTGGCCTTGGCTGGTGTCGCACTTCACCCGACGTCATCTCTGCTGGTCTTCGGGTATAAAGGCATCAGCCAACGCCATTTTCCTCACTGTTTCTTGCCCCAGATGCCAGTTGCCCTCTTGGAAAACTAAATTTTGGGTAAATGCCAATGTTTCCAAAAAAAAGGTAGGCAAACACAAAAAATAAGCATGTATGTACATATATACAAACAAATACACCATAAGAGATCCCCCCCAGCTAGCTATTAGGAGGGTAAATACCCTAGGAATACCACAGAGGGGAAGGAGGGTGGGTAATCCTGACTGCAGATGCTATCCTGTTCGGACATCTACATTTATGGTAGGTACAAAACTGTACTATGTCCTTCAAGGATGCATCTGCAGTCCTAACAAATGGGTAGAATACCATAGCCAAACTAGGGGAGGAGGAAATAGAATTATGGTGTAGTTAGGATCCCTTGCAGTACAGCAGTGGCAAACCCTGCTCGGGATCTAGAGTATAGAGGTAAGTTATAATGCTTGGCAAATGTATGCACGGAGGTCCAAGTAGCCTCAATAATGTCCTTGGTAGCCACTCCTCGTAAGAAAGCTGTGGTAGTGGCTGTAGCCCTTGTAGAGTGAGGTCTTATGTTCTGTGGAATTGGCTTTCCATGGTAGGAGTAACAGAATCTTATGCAATTTCCTATCCAATTGGAGATTGTCTGTTTGGAAATTGCTTTTCCTTCCCTTCCTGTCGCATAGGCTACTAGAAGCTGGTCAGTTTTTCTATTGCCCTTGGTTCTGTCCAGGTAGTAGCGCAACTGTCTATGTACATCCAAGGTATGCAGCAGTCTTTCCCCCCTGTTCTGTGGATTGGGAAAGAAGGTAGGTAGGTGGATTGCCTGGTTTAGAGACACTCTGGATACCACCTTAGGCATAAATGTAGGATTAGTTCTCATGGATACTCTATCTTGATGGAAGATTAGGAAGGGCTGTACTGCCATTAAGGCCTGTAGTTCCGAAACCCTTCTTGCTGAAGTAACTGCCAGTAGGAAAGCAGTTTTCCAGGATAGGTGTTGGAGATCTGCTGTTGCTGCTGGTTCGAATGGAGGGAGTGTCAATTTTTCTAGCACAAAGTTCAAGTCCCATGCTGGTAATGGTGGTTTCCTAGGAGGTTTTACATTCTTGATTCCTCTGAGGAACTGCCTGAGTAGAGGATGTGAGAAGACAGGGGGATCGAAGCTGTATTCTGCAGAAATAGCTGATGTATGTATCTTGATGGAGGAATAGGACAGGCCTGTATGGAGAAGCTCTGCCAAATACTCCAGGATGTTGGCAATATCTATCTTTGACACATCTTTTCCTCTTTCAGTGCTCCAAATGACAAACCTTCTCCATTTCCCTGCATAGTTCCTACTTGTCGAAGGTCTGCGGGCCTCCAGGATAATGTCTTTAACCCTTTGGGATAAGTCTGGGTTCGTTGCTGTTATGTAATGTTCCAGGCAGTTAGTTGCAGAGTTTTTAGATTTGGATGCATGATGTTGTAGTCGTTCTGAGTTAACATCAAAGGCATCAGGGGTAGTGTCCACGTTCTGCCCCGAGACATGCTCCTCAGCAATGGATACCCGTGTTGTCTTGGCCAATTTGGAGCTATCAGAATTATCCTTGGACGCTCCTCTGATTTTCAGTAGTACCTTGTGCATCAAAGGAAGAGGTGGAAATGCATATGCTGTCAGGCCTTTCCAACTGAAGGATAGAGAGTCCACCTTCCATGCAAGTGGGTGGTATGTCCTTGTGCAGAATTTCTTGAGCTGGTGATTGAGTGGGGATGCGAACAGGTCTATTTGTGGCATTCCCCATTTCTGTGTGATGGCCTTGAAGATGTCCGGGTGTAGCATCCATTCGTGAGCATCCGAGGTTGTTCTGCTTAGCATGTCTGCTAGGATGTTTTCTTTTCCCGGTACAAATATTGCCTGTAACTGAATGTTGTAGCTCAGAGCCATATTCCATAGGTCCAGAGTTTTCCGGCATAGGGGGTATGAATGAGTGCCTCCCTGTTTGTTGATGTACCACATGACTGTGGTGTTGTCTGTCCTTATCATCAAATGGCCTTCTTTGAGGAATGGTCTGAAATTCTGGATTGCTAGTTTTACTGCCAGCATTTCTTTTTGATTTATGTGCAGGTGCAGTTGATCTGGGGTCCATAATCCTTGTATGCATTTGTCCAGCATGTGGGCCCCCCAACCTAGGTCTGAGGCATCCGTTGTGATGGTTTGGCTTGCTTGAAAGTTGTGGAAGGGCAAGCCTGGGTTTGATTGGCATGCTTGAGCCCACCATAGGAACTCTTGTTTCAGGCATGGGATTAGTGGTATTTCGGTTTCTAAGCTGTGCCTGTGTTGAGACCATAAATTCTTTAGGTACCACTGTAGTTTTCTCATATGCAGTCTGGCATGGGGGACCAGGATTATGCATGATGCCATGAAGCCCAAGGCCTGCAGTACTTTCCTTGCTGTTAGTTTGTTCTGCTTTGTTAATACCAAGAAGTAAAGAGGAGTTGTTCTTGTTTTTCTGCAGTTAGGAATGCCATCTGTTTTACTGTGTCCAATTCTGCACCCAAGAATGTTCTTGTTTGGGATGGTATTAGTCTTGACTTTTTTAAATTGACTGTGTATCCCAGGGCTTGTAGTAAGCAAATGACTCTTTGTAAGTCTTTTGTCAGCTTGCTTTTGTTGTCCGCTTGTATCAGGCAGTCGTCCAGGTATGGATAAATTTGGATTCCCTGTAGCCTGCAATGAGCGATTACTGATGCCAGGCATTTTGTGAATACTCTGGGCAGTAGATAAGCCAAAGGGCAATGCTGAGAATTGATAATGCTCTGATCCTGCAAGAAATCTGAGGTATCTTCTGCAATTTGGTCGTATGGGGACGTGCAGGTATGCCTCCTTGAGATCTAGAGTTACCAGCCAACACTCCTTGCCCAGCATGGGAAGAAGTTGCTGTAAGGTCAGCATTTTGAATTTTGGAACAATGATGAATGTGTTTAAGGTGGACAGGTCGAGAATAGGTCTCCAACTTTTCTTTTCTTGGTACTAGGAAGAGTCTGGAGTAGAATCATTTGCCCTGTTCTGTTGGTGGTACTCTTTCCACAGCTCTCATCTTTGTTAATTGAGCTATCTGTTTTAGAGCTTCTGTTTTCTGATTTGGAGGTAGGTTTGGCATTCCTCTTTTACTGGTAAGGTGTGGAAATGAAACCTGTAGCCTTGGTCTATAGTCTGCAAAATCCACTTGTCTTTTGTGATATAGTGCCAATTTTTGAAAATAAGGCTAACTTTCCGCCTAAGGGTGCTGCTATTTGTTCCTGGTAGGCGTGTCAGAGCCAAGTCACTGTGATTGTCCTGTTGCAGTGGCAGTGGTTGTGTCTGTGCCTCGCTGGTTATTGCCTTGCCACTGGCGTCCTCTGTAGGCACCTCCTCTGGATTGATTTCTGCCTCTGGAGCGTCTATTCCTGCCTCTCTGAGATTTTGAGGAGTCTGGAAAGGACCAATTTTTGGAAGGCCAGTTCCTGCTAAACCTTGGGGCTGAACCTGTAAGAAATCTTTAACTGTTTGTACAGATTTTGCCTTCTCTTCCATTTTCTTCATTACTTGCTGGGCAGGAGAACCAAATAGACTGGCCTTATCCATAGGAGCATCTAACAGCTTTGTTTTAACATGATCCGGCAAGACCTGTTCTTTCAACCATGCATGCCTTCTTATAACTGTGCCAGTCATGGCTGATCTAAATGAAGCCTCCAGTGCATCATATAGCCACATTTTAAAGAATGGTTACTAACCTGCTGAATGTTATTCACCATTTCTAAAACATATTTCTTATCTAAGGAATCATCAGAGGACAGTTTCTTAGTTAACTGATCAAGCATAAACTCTTGGTATTGGATCATATGAAACTGACAGTTCAAAGCTCTAGCTGAGAGAGTAGCAGAGGTGTAAACTTTTTACCCCATCTCTAAGGACCTGGATTCCCTTTCAGAAGGGAGAGGGTTTTTGCTGAGGTCGGCTACTGCCTTAGGCCCCTGGGAGATAGTCTCAGGATCTGCAAGTGGGGCCTTGTATAGGTGGTGATGAGTGTCCGGTACCCTGTAAAACCTATCGGGTTTGGCAGGGGCTGGAGGTAAAGTATCAGGAGCAGTGCAAACATCATTAAATGCATCATCCACAACAGGAAGAACTGGAGGTATAGCTAAGGGCCTATGTTGGTAAATGTAGAAAGGTCCTAAGCCTTTTCTTGAATCTGAGAAATCTTGTCCCTGCCATTGGAATTGCTCTCATGGCATGTAAAGTTTCCCCAAATGAAAATTCCTCTGGTGGAGAGGCAGATGGAATAGATTCTTCAGCATCAGAATCTTCATAAGTAGAAAAAGGAGCCTCTGGATGGTCTGTAATGTCTGAATCATCAGAAGAATCATCTGAGGACACTGGCTCTGGGGGCTCTGCTCTAGGTCTCTTTTCAGGAGGTTGAGAGGCCCTGTCTGGGTGAGATTGGGATCCCCTTATTAAAGAGATGAGATCCTCTGCCAGAGTAAGCATTTGAGAACTGGAACTGGGCCTGTGTGAGGGGGGCTTAACAGGCACTGATTTAGCAGTTTTGCCTGCTTTAGCCCTGGCAAAGGCCTTAATAGACATGGCTGCAGGAGGCCTAGCAGCACCACGTGCTGGGGTAGAGACATCCAAAGGGATGGTGTCCGATAATTCTAAAGGAACCACATTAGTAGGCAAAACTTCAGAGGCCGATTCAACTAGGGTAGCAGGGGCCTCGGTAGTAGTCATGGATTCGGCTGAAGATTGACCCGTTGCTTGGTTTCGTCGAAACCGAGACACTCATGGGTTTGCTTAACCGTGGTTTCGCCAAACCGCGGACCACGAGTGTCGGTCTTTTTCTTTGCGTTTTTTAACAATTTGAGAAGTCGGAGGATCCGACGGCATAATGTACGCAAAATCTGAGCTGAAAAACTGTTCAGCAAACTCCGACCGACGCCTAAGCGTTCGTCGGTTGAAGGAAGCACAGGCTAAACAGGCTGCTACGCCGTGGTCTGGGCCTAAACAAGGTAAGCAGTAAGAGTGGAAATCTTTATGAGGTATTTGTTTCCCACAAGTTAAACAGTTATTTACTTTTTCTGACATCGGCTGAGGCAAGAAAGAGTCCCCAACGGGTACTTAGCTTTTTAGAAGTCTTCGAAGTAGTATTCGGTAGTAGTAATCTCTGGATCTGACCGACCGGCACTTGTGAACAGCTTCTGCTTCGGGTGCCACGCGGCAAGAAAGACTGAGGAAAATGGCGTCGGCTGATGCCTTTATACCCGAAGACCAGCAGAGATGACGTCGGGTGAAGTGCGACACCAGCCGAGGCCAGACCCAGACTTTGGAATCTGGCCGACCGAAGGGCTGCCTGACGACAGGACAACCCATTTGTTAGGACTGCAGATGCATCCTTGAAGGACATCTGAAAGTGAGAATTGCCCACCAAGAACCTCAGGTATTTCCTGTATGTGGGCTTTATGGGGATGTGTAGATAAGCATCCTTTATATCTAGGATGTTTATGAATCCTTGGTGGAGTTGGAGGGGGAAGAAGGAAATTAAGGTTGGCATCCTGTAAGTAGGGACCTTTAGGAAAAGGCGGAGATGGAGAGGGGTCTAGAATTGGTCTCCATGGTCCATCTTTTCTGGGAACCAGGACAATCCTTGAGTAGAAACCTGTTCCTTTAGAGTCCGACAGGACAGATTCCATGGTGCCCTGGGCCAGCATGGCTTGCAACACAGGCTGCAGGACGTGCAACTGTTGTGCTGGGGGCTTTGGGATGCCCTCTCTCTCTAGGGGGGGGGTGAGTCAGGTCCTGAAATAACTATTTTGAAGGATGGATGGGATCCATTTGTTTGATGTGATACGAGTCCACACAGAAGGCAGTGAAAGAGACAAAGTAACAGAGGTAGAGAGGGAGGGGGTGGAGAAGGCAAGGTAGGCAGGCAGTCAGATGCTACCTGCCCTATCTGGAAAGGGCGGTCCTGGCTAGAGGAAGATGAAGCACTAGCTGGAGGGGGGACTTCCTTGTGGGTTTTCTAGTTCTGGAAGGAGCTGCAGGGCAAGAGTGCTTCCGTATGAACTGGGTTTTAGCCAAATAATTTCTTTGAAATTTTGGTATGGGAGAAACAAGCAGGTGTTTCAAAATCCTGCATTTCTTTCCCTTTTTGCTGTAGTGACTTAGAGGTCAGCCACTTTTGCACCAAACAAAGCCGAACTGTCCAAGGGAGCATCCATAAACTTTGCCCTAAAGTCCTCAGGAAAAGGCTGTAGGTGTAGTCAGGAATACATTTTTAAGGCAGAAGCTGATGCTGCTGACCTAGCTGAGGCTTCATCAGCAGCATCATAGCTGCACTTTATGGAGTGCCTGGTAACCTGGACGATGAAGGCCAAACGTGAAGACAGTGATGCTTTGGCAGCAAAGTTTGGTGTATCAGCAAATTCCTTGGAGACTTTTTCAGACGGGATAGAGCATATTTTGCCATAAGAGTCCGGTAATTTGTAGCCTTAAAGGAGGAGAAAGTAGCAGAAGTGTAAAGTTTCTTACCCAGCCTTTCCACGGTCTTGGCTGTCTTTGTCAGTTGGAAGAGTACTGTGGTAGTGGTTAAGAGCTTAGAAGCCTTGTCTGTAGAGCTGTGTCAGTTGGAAGTACTGTGGTAGTGGGTTAAGAGCTTAGAAGCCTTGTCTGTAGAGCTGGAGATAGTAGGGTCCTTTACATAGTTCCTGACACTGCCATGTACCTCCTAAAGTCTGTCAGGTCTGCATGGGGCAGGTGGTTGAGCATCTGGGTTTAAGGATGTTGAGGAGAAGGCATCCAGGAAGGCAGGCAGGATTGCAGGAACAGCAGACGGGTTTGGGGAATCCATTTGAATGAGGTCATAGTATCTTTTTTGTACCTCAGTCATCTCAGAGGATGCCCGCCTGAAATGGTCTTTCGTCTTGGAGATGGTTTCCCCAAAAGTCAAATCCTCAACTGGGGAGTCAGGGTCGACGGATTCATCCTGTGAGGAAACATACCCCAAGGGAGAAGAAATCTGGGAGGTGTAAGAGGAAGACTCTTCAGAAGAATCAGAAAGGTCTTCTTCCCTCATGGTAGGATCTGAAGTTTGAGGGCTAAGGCTCAAGGGTGGAGGAAGAATGCTAGCAGGCATTAAACAGGCTTTGAATGAAGGTCTGCCAGTCAGGCATGCTTTCAGAAGGGAAAAAAAAGTGCTTTCCTTTTTCTTTTAAGGGGCTTAGCTGGCATCTGCAGGGGAAAAGGTCTGTAATCCTGAGACTGTAAAGGACCAGTGGGATCCCACGGGCCTACAGCAATCGCTGGTCTCCCCCGGCATCTGAGACCAATGTCAGAAGAGCCTCTACAGACGTGCCCTCCACGTGAGATTGTGCAGCATCCGTAGAGGTACCAGCTATATCCAGGCAGCAGAATCAGATTAGTCTACCAGGCCGACATCAGCCACTGGCTGAGGGTCGGATGCTAGAGGTGCAGTGGCAATATAGGCCATGAAATCTTGGTCTTCTTCAGTGGTTGAATAGGTACGTCGGATGAAGCCCCATCCCAATCTGTTTTAACATTTGATTTTCTAAGTATAGGTTAAGTGCATGTAAATGAGTACACAAAGTTTTGGGCAAAAATGCCCAACAGGTCGGGTGATCATCCCAAACAGAAGAGACACCAATTGTGGGTGCCCTTGTGAGGAATCTGCCGGCCACACATACACTTGCCCTTTCTGGATGAAAGGACAGGCAATAAAAGAAAAAAAAAAAAGGAGTGAAAGGTTCCCCGATGGGGTACTTATCCGATTTCTCAACTCCAATGGCAGAGAGAGCAAGAACACCTGGCGTACGACTGGCGGCTAGAAGTTCTGAGGGCTGGTGCGTGCAGACGTCACTTTTATGGCCCAAATTCCTTCAGCCACATCAGATGTCCCACACACCACGTAGAGACTGAAAACTTTTGCATACTGATCGGACGTACACGAAGCAAGAAGAGTAAACCCATATGTGGAATACCGCAACATGGGAACAGAAGGACATCATCAGTTATCCCCCTGCACAAAAGTGGTGTGTCTATGGAGCCCAGTAATTAGAGACCTGCAAGTCTGAACAGCCAAATCTGTAAGACTATGGAAAGAATCATTATAAAATTAATAAAAAAACATAGGCAACCTACAAACTCTTGGCCCAGGCCAATTTTAGGTTTGTCAAGATCAGATCCTTCTTACCTAACCTGGGCGACTTCTTCGAGAAGATTACTGAGGCAATGGATGAAAAAGTACAGTTTTGTACCTACCATAAATGTAGATGTTCGAGTGCTAATACAGCTGCAGTCATAACAGATGGGTTCTCCTGCTGTCAGGCGGGTCCTCGGTTGGCCGAATTCCAAAGTCTAGGTCCGGCGTCGGTTGTCGTTCCTTCTTCCCTGACGTCTGTGCGCCAGGGGTATAAAAGAACCAGCCGACGCCATTTTCTTCAGTTTTTCTTGCCCCAGATGTCAGGTGCCCCCAGAAGGAAGGCAATACATAAATTTGTGTAATAAAGCAATGCAATATAATCAAAATACAGTAGTTGCAAGCAAATACACCATAAAAGAATACCCCAATCAGGTTGTATGAGGAGGTGTTAGCCAATAGGCCTGTCCCAAGAGGGGAAGGAGGGAGGGAAACCAGGACTGCAGCTGTATTAGCACTCAAACATCTACATTTATGGTAGGTACAAAACTGTACTATGTTCATCGTGCATACAGCTGCAGTCTTAACAGATGGGTAGAATCCCAAAGCTAAGAAAGGGGTGGTAGGCACTAGGTGGAACTAGGAGGAGCCAGAATGCCCTGCAAGACTGCAGTGGCAAAGCCTGCTCTAGTTTTGGAGTATAATGGTAGGTGGTAGTGCTTGGAGAAGGTATGCACAGAACTCCAAGTGGCTGCTATCAAAATATCTTTGGTAGGAACTCCTCTGAGGAAAGCTGCAGAGGTAGCTGTGGCCCTTGTGGAGTGAGATCTGATGCCTGCAGGTACAGTTTTAGCATGAAAAGAGTAACAAAAGCGTATGCAGTGGGCTATCCATTTTGAGATTGTCTGTTTGGAAATTGGCTTCCATTGAGCTCTTATAGCATAGGACACAAAGAGCTATTCTGATTTTCTGAAAGGCTTTGTTCTGTCCAAATAATAACGCAGCTGTCTGTGGATGTCCAAGGAATGTAGTAGTCTCTCCCCTTTGTTTTGAGGATTAGGGTAGAAGGTAGGTAAGTGTATAGCCTGATTCAAAGCTACCCTGGATACCACCTTTGGCATAAAGGAAGGGTTGGTTCGTAAGGAAACTCTATCCTGATGGAAGATGATAAAAGGCTGCACAGCCATGAGGGCTTGTAGTTCCGATACCCTACGAGCTGAGGTGATAGCCAGAAGGAAAGCTGTTTTCCAGGACAAATATTGCAAATCTGTTGAGGCAGCTGGCTCAAAAGGAGGCAAGGTCAGCTTTTCTAGAATGAAATTGAGATCCCAAGCAGGTATTGGTTGTTTCCTTGCGGGTTTTATATTCTTAGCCCCTCTGAGGAACTGTCTTAAGAGGGGGTGAGAGAATAAAGGTGGATCAGTGTTGTATTCTGCAGAAATGGCTGAGGCATGGATTTTGATGGAGGAGAATGAAAGTCCACTGCTTAGCAGCTCATCTAGATACTGTAATATTTGAGGCAAATTCAGTTTTCCAGGATTCTGGCCCTTTTTCTCATTCCAGGCACAAAACCGTTTCCATTTTGCGGAGTAAGCTTTTCTAGTAGATGGCCTTCTGGCCTCCAAAATGACATCCTGCATCTCTTTGGAGAATAGGATCTGTTGTGATGTTAAGGAATCTTCCATGCGGCCAGATTGAGTGTTTTCAGCTGACTGTGAAGGGTTTTGAAGCTGTGCTGAGTCAGAAGAAGAGGCATTACAGGTAGGGTCCATGGAGGAGAATGCGTCAGGCTCCTCAGGAGTGGGTACCAGTGCTGTCTTGGCCAGTCTGGAGCAATGAGAATCATCTTTGGTCTGTCTGCTCTGGTTTTTAATAGAACTTTGGGCAGCAGAGGAAGAGGTGGAAAGGCATAAACTGTCATTGTTGTCCAACTGAAAGAGAGAGCGTCCACTCTCCAGGCCTGTGGATGAAAAGTCCTTGAGCAGAATTTTGTCAATTGGTGATTTTTGTGGGAGGCAAAGAGATCTATGTCTGGCCTTCCCCATGCTTGAATTATCTCTGTAAAAACTTGAGGATGCAACTTCCATTCGTGTGGATCTGTCATATTTCTGCTTAGGTTGTCTGCCAGCGTGTTTTCCTTGTCTGGCAAGTACTGTGCTTGAAGTTCGATTTGTAATTCCAGAGCCATGTTCCAAAGTGACATGGCCAGCCTGCATAGGGGGTATGAATGGGTTCCTCCCTGTTTGGTTATGTACCACATTACTGTGGTGTTGTCTGTCCTTATCAATAGTTGACCTGGATGCAGAAAGTCTTTGAAAGCTATAATAGCATTTGTCACTGCTAGCATTTCCTTTTGATTGATGTGAAGGTGCTTTTCTTTTTGGGACCATTTGCCCTGAATGCACCGATCTGTCATGTGCACCCCCCAGGCGTAGTCTGAGGTGTCTGTTGTGATGACTTGATTTGCTTGAGGCTTGCAGAATGGGAGATCTGTGTTTGTTTGGCATGCTTGAGCCCATCACAGAAATTCCTTTTGAAGACATGGAATTAGTGGTATTATTGTTTCCAAACTGTGGCTGTGTTGAGACCATAGGTTTTTCAGGTACCATTGAAGTTTCCTCATATGCAGCTTTGCACATGGGATTAGTAGGATGCAAGATGCCATGAATCCCAGAGCCTGCAGGATTTTCCTTGCAGTTAGCCTGGTGAAATTTGCTAGTGTTCTGAAGTATTGAGTTAGTTGCCCCTGCTTCTCTGTCGTGAGGTAGGCCATCTGGGTGTTTGTGTCCAAGTTGGCACCCAGGAAAATTATTTTCTGAGAGGGTATTAGCCTTGATTTCTTTTTGTTGACTGTGTATCCCAGAGAATTCAACAACATTATTACAAAAGCCAGATGTTTCAGAAGTATGTGCTTGCTGTCCGCTTGGATCAGGCAGTAGTCCAAATATGGGTATATTTGTATCCCTTGAAGTCTGCAGTAGGCAATTACTGATGCCAGGCATTTCGTGAATACTCTGGGCGCAGTAGATAAGCCAAAGGGCAATGCAGAGAATTGATAATGGGTTGAACCTGCAAGAAATCTGAGGTATCTTTTGCAATTTTGTCTGATTGGGACATGCAGGTATGCCTCCTTGAGGTCCAGTGTTACCAGCCAAGACTCCTTGCACAGCATGGGAAGAAGCTGCTGTAATGTGAGCATCTTGAATTTTGGTACGATGTGTTTAGGATGGATAGGTCCAAAATAGGTCTCCAATCTTTTCCCTTCCTTGGTACCAGGAATAGTCTGGAATAAAAACCTTGACCTTGTTCGTGAGTAGGTACCTCTTGAATAGCTTTCATGTCCATGAGATCTGACATTTGTCTTTGTGCCTCTGCCCTTTGATTGTGTGGCAGGTTTGGCATGCCTCTCATTTTTGGAAGGGTGTGAAAATGGAATCTGTAGCCTCTGTTTATAATGTCCAGGATCCATTTGTCTTTTGTGACAATATGCCAATTTTTTGAAAATAATGCCAGTTTTCCGCCTAAGGGTGCTGCCATTTGAGCCTTGCTTGGCATGCAAAGGGGAAAGTCATTGGGCTTGCTTTCTGAATGGCTGCGAACTATCATCACCACCTCTTTGTGTAGGAGCTTGCCATTGTCTGCCTCTAAACGATCCTTGAGATTGCCCTCTGCCCCTAGGGCGCCTGTATCTACCTCTTTGGGGTCTGTCCATGGCTGGAAAGGACCAATTTTTGGAAGGCCAATTTCTACTGAAACGTGGAGGTTGTACCTGTAGAAAATCTTTCACTGTTTGCATTGATTTAGCCTTTTCCTCCATTTTCTTCAATACCTCCTCAGCTTTAACACCAAATAATACATCCTTTTGTAGAGGGGCATCTAGTAATTTAGATTTGACATGATCTGGTAAGGTTTGCTCCTTGAGCCAGGCATGTCTACATATGACTGATCCTGTAACAGCAGCTCTACAAGAGGCCTCTAGAGCATCAAAACCACATTGCAAGGTATGTTTACCCACTTGTTCTGCACTATGCATCAAATCCTGCAACTCCTTCAAGTCTGGTTGTTCAGGTTGTGACATTTTACTTCTCAACTGTGATAACAGAAACTGTTAGTACTTTAGCATATGGAACTGGCAGTTTAATGCCCTCATGGTTAAGGTGGTCGAGGTGTATACCTTTTTCCCCCACCTTTCTAAGGATCTGGAATCTCTCTCGGAAGGTAATGCGTTTTTAGCAGTGGAGGCCTTAATTCCCTTGGGGCTCTGTGAGATAGTTTCTGGGTCAGCCGCATGGCTTTTGTATAAAAATTGGTGAGAGTCAGGAACCCGGTAGTACCTGTCAGGCTTGACTGGGGCTGGAGGTAAAGAATCCAGGTTAAGGCAGGCCTCCGAGTACACATCATCTAGTATGTCCAAGACAGGAGGTATAGCCAGAGGCCTGTGCTGGGGTAGCAAGAGAAAATCCCTAAGCCTTTTCTTGGAATCTGAGTACTCTTGGCCTTCCCAGTGGAAGTGTTCCCTTAAGGCATGCAAGGTTTCCCCAAATGAGTAATCCTCTGGGGGGGAGACGGAGGGAATGGACTCCTCAGCATCAGAATCTTCAAAAGGGGAGTAAGAATGTTCCTGTTCATCAGAGTGCTCTGAAATAATGGAGGCCTGGTCAGAGAAGGGGGATTCTTCCTCCACTCTGGGCCTTTTGTCTGGGGGGGGGTTGAGAACCCCTGATAAGAGTAATCAAATACTCAGCCATTTTAAGCATCTGTTTTTTAGGCATGGGGCCTGGAGAAGGGCCCTGTGGAGCTTGTTTCTTAGAATGCATGGCTGCTTTAGACTTAGTGAAAGCCTTGATAGAAAAAGAAGAGGAAGGTCTGAAGACACCTTGAGAGGAGGCAGACCTACCTACATTTTGAGATTCACCACAAAGAGTGGCTTCGGTATCTGTAGTCGGGGTGTGGGCCGAGGAGCCTGCGACCTCGGGCACAGAAGACACCGCCAATGAAGTGTCGTCGGTAGACAGGGGCTGCGTAGGCGCCTCGCTGAGAACCGGACCAACTGTAGTCGACTTTGGCGTGGTGTCGGTAGAGGCCGCGGACCTCGTGTGTCGGTCCTTATCTTTGCGCTTTTTAGACAAAACTGGACTCGGAGTATCCGACGACAATATAGTTACATTTTTTGCCAAAATAGTGCGGGGCGAACTCCGCCCGAAGCTTAATGGTGCATTTGTTGAATGTAGCACAAAAACGACAGACCGAGACGTCGTGGTCTGGGCCTAAGCAAGGAATGCAGAGGGAATGAAAATCCATATGCGGTATTTGCTTCCCACAAGAAATACAATTATTAACTTTGTCTGACATCGGTCTGAGGCAAGAAAAGTTTCCCCAACGGGGTACTTAGCTTTCAAGAAGACTTCGGTTGCAAAATTTTCGTAATTTCAGGAGCTGGCTGACCGGCACTTGCGAACTGCTTCTGCTTCGGGCACCGCGCAGCAAGAAAGACTGAAGAAAATGGCATCTGCTGGATCTTTTATACCCCTGGCGCACTGACGTCAGGGAAGAAGCGACGACAACTGACGCCGGACCTAGACTTTGGAATTTGGCCGACCGAGGACCCGCCTGACGGCAGGTGAACCCATCTGTTATGACTGCAGCTGTATGCACGATGAACATCAAGTCGGTGCACACTGCATATCTAGGCCATGCCAAGGCATTCAACACCATTCCTCACTTGGGCATCATGTAGAAGTTCACCTAGCAAATTGGCTCACAAACTGCACGAACAGAACCCAGGAAATTAGGGTGGGTAAATTAATCTTCTCCAAAAGACCTGTCACTAGAAGTGTACACCAGGGGTCAGTCCTTGGGCAACTCCTCTTTGGCATTTGGCATTTACTTCACGGAGGTCAAAGCAAATGTTAAAGGTTTATGGCTGATCAAGTCTGCCATCAAAGATTCTCCAGAAGACATCAATATCCTACAAGAGGGTCTTTCCAAAACAAATATAGAAACCATGGACTGAAAATAAATGCAAAGAAATGTATAACAGTATCCTCTGGCAAGCTCGACCTCCCTTGGTCCCATTACACCACCACCTTGGACACTGACCCCACAGTCTGGGATCTGAGAACCTATGTTGAAAACTGCAACTTGATCACCATGTATTTACTACTGTCCTTCACTGCACAGTTTATATCTAAATGGTACAGCATCCGGGTCCTCTGGACATAATTGTTCCACAGTACTCTGTATTCAATGAATGGACTAGTGAGAGCAATGTCCCTTTTGGTATGTACATGTCCAAAGACTTGTCACAACTGGAATGACCACAATGCTTTCTTACTAAAAATCAAGGTCCTAAATCAAATCTATGCAGTTTACAGAAGTCACATAAGGCTTTACGACTAACATTCATGTCTTAGTGTAAACACCTACTCAAGGGATGTCCATTTCTCTTGTAACATCCATATATATCCCTCCAACACATCCTAGTTATCACAGAGAATATCACTTCTTGGAGTAGTCCTCTGCTCCACTAAAAAAGCAAAATATTTCTTATTCTATTCAAAGTAATTTAGACTGGAATGGAAAACAAATTCACCCTCAGTTTAGCACCCATGTCTTTCATGGGTTATTCATACACCAATATAAAGGGGGGAATACATGGGAAATGCAAGGCTAGACTTAAGATCTTCACAGATCAATACTCTAGCAAGCATCTATGAAAGAACATGCTGCAAAGTGTCTACAAAAAGACTGCAATAAAAGTCTCAAAGAAAGTAACTGCATATTTCCATACTCTTCCTCTTTCTTCACCTATGTGAAAATTTCTTGAGGAGGAGAGCACACACACAAGTCCCTGTTGAAGTGCACATCCAAAACCCACCCCTTTGCATTCTCTTGCACCGATTAAAGTGCAAGTCAATTAAGCCTTTTGATAACTGTCCTAGTTCCTGTTGCAGGTGTCCACTGCATCACAACAGCATTTATTGACAAGCTTACCCAATCTGAAGGCAGTTAACTTGCATACCATTTCTTTTCAAGATTGCTCAGAGATTTGACACCATATCCTCTAACTGAATTTGGATATTACCCAGATGTTTGACTGTATGTCTAGCAATTAACAGGTCAAAGGTCAAAATGCTAGGATAGAAAATGCAACCTTCTTCCAAAAGTGATCAAAACTCTGCTCTTCTTCAGATGATTAGAAATGCAGGCACCAGCTCAAATGTCCTAGTGCCTTTCAAAACAAGATTGAGAGTCAAACATCTGACTTCTAGCCAAATTTTCTCTAAAACCTCTTGAAACCTTCTCTGATGCCTACAGCAGAAGAAACTACAATCTCATGGCTTGCCTTCAGAATGAGCAGGAGAGGATCCAGTAAGAAAGAGTGGGATCTGGGGTGCTCAAGACAAATCTTCTCAGGGCTCAATGTCTACAGATCTCAGTGGGACTGGTGAGTCATTATGGTTTCTCTTTCCTTGACCATGTTTTATTTTTAAACTACAGTTTTCTTTGAGGTTACTAAATTTAATTTTGCAGCCCTTGATAAAGATTTTCCATGAGTATGGCTTCCCTGTACAAAATGCCTTGATCTTCATTTGGTTAAGGTAGGCCTTTAAGTCTGTCTATAGCATTAGCATCACCCCCCCCCATTTTCTACATGGGGGTCGGAGTGCCTTGTCAACTGTCACCATTTCTCTCTATTCAAACCATCTTCTGCCTTCTTCATGCCCGTCGCAGGTCTTCTCTCGCACAATCCATCCATATCTTTGCTGGATACCATCATTTGCTCTTGCCTTTTTCCGGTCTGTCCAAAATTTTCTTCACCAGATTGTCTTCTGTATTTTTGCACATGTGACTAAACCATTGTAATCTGTTCTTTTTGACCTTTTCTTCAAATGGAGCTACTTTGGCTTCTGCTCTTATGTACTCATTTAGTTTGTCCCACAGTGTGCATTCTACCACCCATCTCAGGTACTCAATTTCCATCACTTCTAGCTTCCTCAACTGCTCTGCTTTTACCGCCCATGTTTCTTTACCATACTGTAATACTTTTTGCACCACTGTTTTGTACACTTTACATTCAAGCTTCCTTGGCATTCTTCTATCATATACTATACCTGACATTCTGTGTCAGTTGGCTGCAGGCCCCCTGATTCTAGCTTTGACCTCCTCATTCAGACTTCCCTTCTCCTCAACCACCCTTATCAGATACTCTCAGCTTTTTCTGAACTCCACCATTTACTGCCACTACAACTGTCTTAACTGTACCAGTTGGCTTAATAGTCAAGGACTTCACCTCCCAAGCTAAGGTACAACTTTCAATCTTGACCTCTGGCCAATGCCTGTTTAGAGGTTGCATGTTTGCCCTGTGTCTCTGTGGGGTTCTTTCCACCTCCAAAAACAGTTTCCATCTCAAATTAACCAAAAAGAATGGAGCGGTGGGCAGCATCAGCCTCTATGTGGTGTCATATGGAGAAATGGATGTATAAACCAACCATTTTGGCATCTACTGTGGTGCGCAGTATCCTCATGACAGCACAACATGGATCAAAGACTACATGCTGCGGCAGGGCTAGCCACTCAAAAGTACAGTTTTGTACCTACCATAAATGTAGATGTCCGATAGGTATGCATCTGCAGTCATAACATATGGGTTGTCCTGCCTCAGGCAGCCCTTCGGTCGGCCGGATTCCTAAGTCTGGGTCTGGCCTCGGCTGATGTCGCACTTTCCCCGATGTCAGAGCGCCTGGGGTATAAAAGCATCAGCCGACGCCATTTTCCTCAGTTTTTCTTGCCCCAGATGCCAGGTGCCCTCTATGAAGGCTAAATTTGGATAAGATGCCAAAAAATTCCAAACATATTGCAAATATATATATATATATATATATATATACATACAAACAAATACACCATAACAGATTCCCCCAGCTAGCTAATGGAGGGGTAAGCACCCTAGGAATACCACAGAGGGGAAGGAGGGAGGGTAAACCTGACTGCAGATGCATACCTATCGGACATCTACATTTATGGTAGGTACAAAACTGTACTATGTCCTTCAAGGATGCATCTGCAGTCATAACATATGGGTAGAATACCATAGCCAATCTGGGGGTGGAGGTACTAAGAAAATGATGGTGTAGTTAAGATGCTGTAGCAAAACCTGCTCTGGATCTGGAGTATAAAGGTAAATTGTAATGCTATGCAAATGTATGCACGGAGCTCCATGTAGCAGCTTCTAAAATTTCCTTGGTAGCCACCCCTCTTAGGAAGGCTGTAGTGGTGGCTGTGGCTCTCGTGGAATGAGGCCTAATGTTTACAGGAACAGTCCTTCCATGAAAGGAGTAACAAAAGCAAAAGCAATTTCCTGTCCATTTTGAAATTGTCTGTTTGGAAATTGATTTTCCTTGTGCCCCAGCAGCATATGCTACAAACAGTTGGTCAGTCTTTCTGTAACTTAGTTCTGCCCAAATAGTAGCGTAATTGTCTGTGTATATCCAGAGTGTGTAGAAGTTTTTCCCCTTTATTTTGTGGATTTGGGAAGAATGTAGGCAAGTGAATTGCTTGGTTCAAGGATACTCTACATACCACCTTTGGCATAAAAGTAGGATTGGTTCTCAATGAAATGAAACTCTGTCTTGATGAAAAATAAGAAATGGCTGCACTGCCATTAAAGCTTGTAACTCAGATACTCTTCTTGCTGAAGTTATGGCCAGAAGGAATGCAGTTTTACAAGACAAAAAATGTAGATCCGCTGATGCTGCTGGTTCAAAGGGAGGAAGTGTTAGTTTCTCCAGCACAAAGTTAAGGTCCCAAGTAGGTAAAGGTGGTTTCCTTGGAGGATTGATGTTTTTGATTCCCCTGAGAAATTGTCTTAAGAGAGGATGCGAGAAGACAGGTGGATTTACATTGTATTCTGCTGAAATTGCTGAGGCATGTATCTTAATGGAAGAATAAGACAGGCCATTGTGGAACAATTCTGCTAAGTATTCCAGTATATGTGTCATGCTCATCACTGTCACATCTAGGCCTTTTGTTGTGTTCCAAATAAGAAATCTTTTCCATTTTGCTGAGTATGCCTTCCTTGTGGAAGGACGGCGAGCTTCCATAATAATGTCCTTTACTCTCTGGGATAAGCTATTCTGAGGAAGAATCATGGTATTCTCCAGGCAGTTAGCTGCAAGGTTTTTAGGTTGGGATGCAGGATCTTGAAATTGTTCTGCGTCAAAAGAAGTGGCCATAGGGGGAGAGGCCACGGTTTCGTCTGTGACATGCTCTTCAGCAGTGGGTACCAGTGCTGCCTTGGCCAGTCTGGAGCTATCAGAATCACTCTTGGCTGTTCTGCCCTGATCTTCAGTAAAACCTTGGACATTAATGGGAGTGGTGGGAAAGCATAGACTTTTCGAGCTTTCCAGCTGAAAGAAAGAGTCCACCTTCCATGCTTGTGGGTGGTATGTCCTTAGCAAAAAGTCTTCAGTTGATGATTGTGGGGTGAGGCGAACAGATCTATCTCCGGCCTCCCCCATGATTGTGTTATGAGTAAGAAGATGTCTGGGTGCAGCATCCATTCGTGTGCATCCATGGTAGTTCTGCTTAAGCTGTCTGCCAGAGTATTGTCTTTCCCTGGCACGAACTGGGACTGTAGTTGTATATTGAGTTTCAAGCAAAGCTCCCATAGATTCATGGCCAGTCTGCATAGAGGGTAGGAATGCGTGCCTCCTTGCTTGTTTATGTACCACAACTGTGGTGTTGTCTGTCCTTATTAGCAGGTGGCCCTGATGAAGGAAAGGTTTGAAGGCCTCGATTGCGTGTATCACTGCCAGCATTTCCTTTTGGTTTATGTGCATGCGCAGCTGTCCTTGAGACCATAGCCCTTGGATACATTTGTCCTCCATGTGTGCTCCCCAACCTCGGTCTGAAGCGTCCGTGGTGATGGTTTGGTTTGCTTTTGGTTTGTTGAAAGGCAACCCTCTGTTGGACTGGCAGGCTTGAGCCCACCACAGGAATTCCTTTTGAAGACAAGGGATGAGTGGGATCAAAGTTTCTAAGCTGTGACTGTGCTGAGTCCATACACTCCTTAGGTACCATTGCAATTTTCTCATATGCAGCCTGGCTTGTGGAATTAGAATTATGCAGGATGCCATGTAACCCAGGGCCTGCAGGATTTTCCTTGCAGTCAGCTGACTTTGTTTTGTCAGATTCTTGAAGTAATCCGGAAGTTGTTTTTGTTTTTCTTCTGTGAGGAAGGCCATTTGAGTGGTTGTGTCTAGATCTGCACCCAAAAAGGTTATTCTTTGGGATGGAACAAGTCTTGATTTTTGGATGTTGACTGTGTATCCCAAGGCCTGTAATAGGTGGATGGCATAGTCCAAGTCCTTTAACAAATTTTCCTTGTTGTCCGCTTGTATAAGGCAGTCGTCCAGATATGGGTAGATATGAATCCCCTGAAGTCTGCAGTGTGCAATTACTGATGCCAGGCATTTCGTGAATACTCTGGGCGCAGTAGATAAGCCAAAGGGCAATGCTGAGAATTGATAATGCTCTGATCCTGCAAGAAATCTGAGGTGTCTTCTGCAATTTTGTCGAATAGGGACATGCAGGTATGCCTCCTTGAGATCTAGAGTCACCAGCCAAGACTCCTTGCCCAGCATGGGAAGAAGCTGCTGTAGGGTCAGCATCTTGAATTTTGGCACAATGAGGTAAGTATTCAGTGCGGACAGGTCGAGAATAGGCCTCCATTGATTTTCTTTTCTTGGAACAAGGAATAATCTGGAATAAAATCCTTGGCCTTGTTCTGAAAGAGGTACCTTTTCTATGGCTTTCATTTGTATCAATTTGGTGATTTGCTTTAAAGCCTCTGCCCTCTGATTTGGTGGCAGGTCTGGCATTCCTTTTCTTTTTGGCAATGTGTGGAAATGGAACCTGTATCCTTTGTCTATTATTTGCAGTGTCCATGAGTCTCTTGTAATGTAATGCCAATTTTTTGAAAATAAAGAAAGCTTTCCGCCCAATGGTGCTTCTAATTGAGCCCTGGTCGGCGGAGTCAAAATAACGTCATTGAGTCTGTCCTGGTGTAGCAGTTGTTGTTGTTGTTCCTGCACTACCTCTCTGGTTGGGAGGCTGCCACTGACGGCCTCTGTAGGAGCCTCTAGCTTGCCCTCTACCTCTGGCACGCCTGTTCCTACCTCTCTGGGATCTGTCTGAGTCCGGAAAGGACCAATTCTTAGTAGGCCAATTTCTGCTGAATCTCGGTGGTTGTACCTGCAGAAAGTCCTTGACTGTTTGCACAGATTTTGCCTTTTCTTCAAACTTCAAGACCTCCTAAGCCGTGGAACCAAATAATTTTTGTTTTTCCATTGGAGCATCCAGGAGCTTAGCTTTAACATGGTCCAGTAGAGATTGTTCTTTCAACCAGGCATGCCTACGTATAACTGCCCCTGTCATAGCTGACCTACATGAAGCTTCCAGTACATCATAACCACACTGCAAAAAATGGTTGCTAACCTGCTGTGAGTTATGTACCAGATCCTGAAGTGATTTACGGTCAAGGGGTTCAGAGGAGGAAAGCTTCTTATACAATTCATCTAACAAATACTCTTGGTACTGAATCATATGAAATTGACAATTTAATGCCCTCATGGAAAGAGTTGCAGAAGTATAAACTTTCTTTCCCCATCTCTCTAAAGCTCTAGACTCCCTTTCAGAAGGTAGAGGATTTTTAGCAGTGGCAGCTGCAACCCCTTTTGAGCCCTGGGAAATAGTTTCTGGGTCTGCAGTGTGGGCCTTGTACAGGTGTAGATGAGAATCCGGGACCCTGTAGTACCCATCAGGTTTGGCAGGAGCCGGAGGGAGAGAATTAGGGGCTGTACCAGCATCAGAGTACACATCATCAATAACATTCAAAACAGGAGGTATAGCTAAAGGCCTATGCTGAGGTAAATGTAAAAAGGTCCTTAATCTCTTTCTAGAATCAGAAAATTCCTGGCCCTGCCATTGAAAATGTTCTCTCAGAGTGCAGTGTCTCACCAAAAGAAAACTCTTCAAGAGGGGAGGCCGAAGGAATAGATTCTTCAGCATCAGAATCCTCGTAGGCCGAATAAGCCTCCTGCTGGTGGTCTGACAACACAGATCCATCCGTAGACTCATCTGAAGAGTGGGGGTCAGAGGGCTCAACCCTGTGCCTTTTGTCTGGTGGTGGAAGAGAGCCCCTGTCCGGGTGAGGTTGAGAACCTCTAATTAAAGAGATAAGATCCTCTGCTAGGCTGAAAATCTGAAGGCCAGTAGAAGGCCTCTGAGAGGTAGTCTTGGGAGGCAAAGCTTTAGCAAGTTTGGCAGCTTTAGCCCTAGAAAAGGCCTTAATGGACATGGATGCAGGGGGTCTGGCTGCACCACGTGCAGGAGTAGACTTGTCTAAAGGAATGGTGTCGGACATGTCCTGGACACCGGTTTCAGTAGGTAATTCAATAACCGACTCGGCCGGAGCCTCCGGGGCCGAGGTAGTCGGTTGAGTGGATTCGGTAATAGGAAGCACCGAGGACTCTGTTTCAGCCGAAACCGACACACTCGCGGTAGGCCTGACCATGGTTTCAGCCGAAACCGCGGGCCGCGAGGGTCGGTCCTTGTCCTTCCGTTTTTTTAACCACATGCGAAGTCGGAGTCTCCGACGGCATCTTGTACGCAAAATTAGCCCCAAAGAATTCCTCTGCAAACTCCGACCGATGTCTAAGAGTTCGTCGGTTGAAGGAAGCACAGGCAGCACAGGCCGAGACGTCGTGGTCTGGGCCTAAGCAAGGGAGGCAGTAAGAGTGGAAATCCTTATGAGGTATTTGTTTCCCACAAGTTAAACAATTATTTACTTTATCTGACATCGGCTGAGGCAAGAAAGAGTCCCCAATGGGGTACTTAGCTTTTTCGAAGTCTTCGGTAGCTGAATCACAGGAGCTGGCCGACCGGCACTTGCGAACTGCTTCTGCTTCGGGTATCACGCGGCAAGAAAGACTGGGGAAAATGGCGTCGGCTGATGCTTTTATACCCCAGGCGTTCTGACGTCGGGGAAAGTGCGACATCAGCCGAGGCCAGACCCAGACTTTGGAATCCGGCTGACCAAAAGGCTGCCTGAGGCAGGACAACCCATATGTTATGACTGCAGATGCATCCTTGAAGGACATCATGTAAAATGTGACTGTTTATGGCAGCATCTTATTTGTAAACACTGTACTGTGCTTAGAAGAGCTCTTTGATCGGATGCTCCTCTCGTAAGCATAGGATGTACTGTGAATGAAAACACTTAGGCTAAATTTGCCTTACACATATGAACCACGGGACTGAGTTTTTAAGATGTTAACAACCAAAGTACAATAGCTCCACACAATGCAACTACAATAAATGCAAAACAGAGTTCTGAAAGAGTAAATTTTCATTCTTTAGAGGTATTCAGAAAACGAATAATACACAGACTGACAACTAACATCCTCTTGTGGCAAAACGTAATTGAATAATGGTACAAACTGCTCTTCCTTTCAAGCTGTATGTCAGACCAACTTGCACAACAAAGAAGTTTGTCTCACTATGGACAACTAAAAGGAGGAAGTCAGACTGGAAAGGTAGGGATCTGCCTTTGGTTAAATCCCGATGGATAACAATACAGTAGCTGTGATCCCTGGGAGGATTAATCACTATCTTGGCAATCAACTCGAAGTATGAAATTGATGTATGATGTATAGGACCTGGCATACTACTCCCCTAGTACGATCCAAACCAAGAAGCTCAGTCTTTTACAACAGCATTCAATATGCTTTTCAGCCTTTATATAACAAGCTTACTATATGCAAACACTACTAAAACAATGTATATGTAATATAGATCCGTCAATACCATATTACAGTAAAACGTTTTCCATATAGGTTTATGGGCTCATAGGAAAGTACTAGGCTAGCTGCCCTTGTGAGCCATTTTAAGCCTAACCAACTTCTTTTTTGTGCTCAAAATAACCCATCCTCCCATGGTCAAGAATTACATATTACCCTTAATGAGAATAACTGGGATCATACCACAGATAACTTGAGGGGGACCCATACATGGGATAAAACATTTAGGAGCTGCCTCTGTCCATTAGTAGTACAGAGGGCAGCCCATGGGTACATTTTCTGTTTCCTATCCATAGATACAAGCTGCGCTTGAAAATGTTATGTGGTTGAAGTCTGTTCTACAGCAGTGGTATACTCTGCAAGACACGCCGATCCCTCCAAATCACACTGTTGATGTTGCAGAAGAGGTTTATATCCCTAGACAAAGCATTTCTGATGCCATGACATGCTGATGTGCAGTAAATCCATCAGTAATGGGTAGGAGGATGCCATGTATGCAGGCACAGGTCACCTCTTAGCAGTGTGTAGGATACACAGTCAAGTGGCATGGCTTTTTAGGCTATGTTGTTTAGGCCTTGTATCTTTTTAGTAAGGTATCTCTGCAGGCTTTCCACTTGTTGCATGCGTCTGCACAGATGCATCTCAAAGGGAGCATTATATTCAATGAATGTCCACCTTTACTCAACACTCAATACTCCAATAACATCCCTAGATCTAGACACAACCCGTTTGTTATAAGCTGTGCAATATACAAGAGCTTTCTTACAATAATGCAGCTTCACTTTTTTAATGGAATCTATTTACCACAGAGAACATATTTATCTAGATATTTTTAAAGAACGTACAGAAAAGCTGGTAGGGCTGGAAATGTCAACTCTAATCCACATTTTAAAGTATTTGCTTTGCCACAGTTGAGCAGATATATGTCAGCCAATTTGTAATCAAGCAGACTATTCTGAAAAACTTAAAATCAAGTTAATGGGTAATGAGGCATTTAATTGAGCATCTCTGCTCAGCCACTGTGACCAACATACAAAAAAAAAGAGAAAAATGTTAGCAGTGGCAAGTCTGTGGACACCCAAAGTGTCTTATTAAGCAGAAAAACTAGAGACTACGCAAATTGGTTGGTTTATGTTCATTTTATTTTGCAGAATGTTTACTAAGAAAAGCCCAGCAAAGATAACTGTCAGTTCCATCCCATCAACTCACTACAGAACAGAAGATTACGACAAGTACGCACATTCAGTCATTATTAGATAAATAGAGATGTAGATTCTGATCTTTTGCCTAATGCACCTAATACTCAAATCACCAATTCAAACCTCAAATGCCTCCAAACTCATAGCACTTAATCCAACACAACATGTTAATGCTGCTGAACAGAAAGAAGGTAAGATCAACTACATGAGGGAGAAAGCATGGCCAAGATCTAGACCAGTGAAGTAAGCAAAGTTAGGAAATGGCTAAACTTAGCATTCTACAACTGCTCTCCACCTGGAAGTGGTAAACAAACAAGAATACAGGAAAACATTCCTGCATCAAACAGTGGAGGCAGAAGAGACTCATGCAGTGATGCAGGCAAAGTAATGTTACATCCTATGTACTATGCGTATCCTGGACTAAGAAAACAGTCTAAACCAAAGGAGGTTAAAGATGCAACTTTCTAATCAGATCTTGATCGTCCTGGCACATAAAGCAGTCATTGCTATAACAAGACCGCTCATGGAGGTTGTGTTAGGGTCCACAGCCTTGACATATATTCCACATCATTAAACAACAAAAAACAAAAATTCAACACCACACACACATAGGTGTTCCATACCACATGCTGGGCCACAACCATTATTAAATAATGCTATACCCTTACAACAAACAAAACACATCTGTGCTATGAGAAAATAAGGCAATGGTCATAACATTCTGAACAAATTAGACTCAATGGGACAGACTGGTGTCTTCACATCCCCATGTTCAAAGCCATCAGTAACACTGTTGGGCTTTTCAAAAGCAACACACAGTAGAATATTTAACTAGTCGGCAAGGAGGCCATCTAGAAATAGGATTTCACTTCTCCACCATCAACGGCATTTCCCATCCTTTCTCAGTTTTAGTCAGTCCACCAAAATGGGTTATACATGTGATGCATTTTTGGAATAAGTAGTTATTACTGGGTAGTGACACTAGTGGCCACACATCTTTGTAAATGATAAAGGGAAATTATCTCACGCAGTGAGAGGAACCCATTCCATTTTTACCACAGGAATGAGGGAAAGCAAAATAAATAAAAACAAAACCTTGCACTGTACAAGCATTACTTCCTGTTCCACATCAAGTGTTAAAAAATGCAAGTCCTTCCAATATCTAATCCAGGTACAGGATTAACCTACAGAATGTAGTACCACAAACAGGCTCACAGTAGATACGCCGTTCAACAGCTGTGTCCTGTAGTGCTTCAATGCCCCACTAGCAAGGGTCAAAGTTGTACTGGAAATATCACATTATGTTTTTTTCACATTTTTTTCAACTCCTTAACCCCAAGTGATATGGGGACAGAGGACAGTTATTTTTTGCTCACAGTAAAATATTCTTCTTGTGCTCTTGAGACATCTGGGTCAGGATGGTGTTTAAACTCAAGCACTAAAGGTCTTTAAGGACCTCATGGCATGTAGCAACAATCCCTTTCAGAAGCTTCACAAACTCACACTTCACAAAGGACTACTGGAAAATCCACATGAATCCGAGGATGTGTCAGTCGTATCATACCCTACAACATAAACACAAAGATTTAAATTAGCAAACACACATTCTGCTGCAGAGAACCTAAAGCTTCTACATAAATTAAAAACTAACATGAGAAGGAATACAAGCTGTCCAGTACCTTATAAAGCACATACTTTTAATTAAGCAAATGACTTGAGCAGTACAAGGCACCACACCAATCATTTTTAGTAAAATGCAGTGTCTATTTTCAAAATGTAGTGCAAGATAAAACAGCTTAAAGTAGACCACTCCTAAGACAGTATGCCTCAACTGAAAGATTTTGAAAGGCTAGAAGCTGAACCCCAGGGTCTGGGAAATTTTGATAAAAAAGTTTAAGGTTTATTTGCAATTTTATATTATAAGAACGAACAAACAAGTACATTTGTGATGACTGAAGAGGAGGGGCAAGATGGACTTTATGGAAACCAAATAAAAGGTCCGACATTAGAACAAAGTTCAGCAAGTAGTTTCTATAAGTTTAAGGATGAAGTAAACGTGTAACTTTTTTTCAACATTACCAGATAAGCTTACCTGAAACCATCACCCTATCACTCTATATTGGTTTACTACATGTTATGTATGTAAACAGATCAATATGGTTCTTGGTATCTTTCACTTTGGTGCCAAAAAGAACAACAGTCCAGAAAAAGCCAGCTCATTGGCATACTCTAACCAGAACCAGATTAGCATGTGAGATGCTTGACTGACCTGGCAGGGAGGATGGGAGTACCTATTATGGTGGTGGGAAGAGGTTACTGGCATCTCTCGTGTAGAAGTCTGGCAGAGGCCGGAGTTTAAGGAACAGAAACTGGGCTGATGGGTGGAAGGTTATGCAAAGACAGCCACCTATGGCTAGCGGGGAGGGGGTGCAGGATGTACACCATAGCTCCTCATTAATATTCAAGGGAGGGACTCAAGGGCTAGGAAAAAAAAAACACCACCAAGAAATGATGGCACCAGTCCCACATGCTCAGCTCTCATTTCCAGGCGGAGCAAAAGTAAATAAGAATGGCAAGTCCAACAGTTACTTTGCCCAAAATATTGTTTTGAAACCACCAGCCATGACTGTCATGGCTAACATCTGCTATGTATTACAATGTGTATTAAAAAAATTAAAAAAGTAGAGAGCTAAACAACTAAAAACTATAGCTGCGTATACAACTTACCATAACTGCAGATGTTGGGCGTAGATCAGTGTTAGTCTTTCCCAGTCTTTCACCATTCCCGAGCCAGCAGATGTCCTCTGCTTTCCCATTCCAGGATGTTGAAGATGTAACGTGGGTGTCAGCTGGCACCATCTCCAGGTGTTTCTTGCCCAAGGTCTAAGGAGTCTGATGATCCTGATGGGGAGCACAACTTGTCCAACCATCACTACTAGTCAGGATCCCCAAGCTAAAGAGTATGGAAAGGAGGGTGTGGGGAATGATGAATGGGATGAGGGGAACCACCCCTACCCAAGGTACAGGAAGAGAGCAGAGGGAAAGGAGGATGGGAAACGGGTACTGCAACGCTGATGAACTTGAACATAGTACAGCTGTGTATATAACTTACCATAATTGCAGATATTTATCATAGTCAGTCAATGCTGAAAGCACCAAGTCTTGGGAATACTCCCAAAGCTTCTTAGTTGAGTGGTTGGACTAAGATCTGATCCAGAGACAGTAGACTCTCTGCAGAATGGCAGAGGCGAAACTGGCACTTACCTTAGCAAAGGTCTCAATGTGATAACTTCCAATGAAGGTGAGAACATGCAATCAGGTGACAGCTTCTAAAATGGTCTGTATGGGCACTCCTTTCAAAAAGGCAGTGACAGTGGTGGCAGTTCTATGCCTAGTGATGTGTGCTCTAACCCTGAACTGAAACAGTTTACCATGTTGAGTGCAACACAAAGAAATGCAGTTTGCAATACATTTAGCAATAGTTTGCCAACTAGTCTGCCCTATTATCCCTCTGCTAAGGCCACCAGCAGCTGGTAAGATCGGTTTGCAAAGTTTGTCCTGTACAGGACAAATCCTAGTAGTCTGTGTATGTCCAGGGAGTGGACGATTCTCTCTCTCTCATTTGGGGGGTTTGGGAAGAACACAGCGAGGTGAATAGCTTGATTCAATGAAATTTCTTTTATCACCTTTGGCATTAAGAAGGAACTGGTTTTCAAGATACTTACCGTCTCTAAGGAAGACTAGGAATGACTCCTTGCAGATCAGGGATTGAAGTTCGGAATTATGCCTTGCTGAGATGAGTACTAGCAGCAGGGCAATTTTCCACATAGTAGCTTAATACAGGCTGAGGCAGCCACCGTGAAAGGAGGCAGACAGTTTTTCCAAGTACAAAATTCAGGTCCCAGGAGGGAGCACTTTCCCCATCGGGATGGCCTGAGGTGTATTATCCCCTTCAGGAATTGTTTAATGTGGGGGTGTGAATAAATTCTGGAGGAGAGGAAAGATAATGAAGCAAGCTGAGATGGCAGAAGCATGGGGCTTAATGTTCCAAGAAGATGGTCCTTGCTTGAAAAACTGAGAGTCAAGTCATTCATGTATCGGCTATAAAGGTGCCCATGAAGACAGAACACCTTAAGATTAGCACCAGACAGAAAACCTTTTCTATTTTGTTGTATACGACTTCACAGAACTCTGTTTTCTAGCCTCTTTCAGAATGGAGAGAGTATCCAGGAGTTAAGACTGACTGGATGGAGTAAGTATCCAACCTTCCAAGCTGTTAGCCTGAGGGTCTTCAAAACTCCAGTGAATGACATGGTTAGAAGGTCCATGAGTGGCAAAAATGTTACGGTTCCCCCCTGAGCTGAGACTCAGCAGAAGGGAAAAACAGTACAACTGTGAAAGTAAACTTACCATAACAGTAGATGCACAAATGATCACTGCTGAAGCAGCCTTCGCTGTATGGGTTATATCCTGCACAGGAAACAACAGCCGGACATATTTCTAAGCTTCAGGCCACCTTCCACACATCCAAACAGTTAGTCTGATCTCTTTTTCATCAGCATACCAACTGACAGAGGAAAGTTGAGTCCTGATAGGACATTAGTGGGAAACAAGCAAGCAGAAATGCCCAACAAGGTGTGTGCTAATGTGTAATTTCTACTCCCCTGAAGGGCTTTTATTACACATTAACACACACCCTGGCGGGCATTACTGCGCTTAGAGAATGAGCCCTCTGTAAAATTGTGTTTTACATATGCATTTGTTAAGTCCTATTTTATGTTTCTAATACATTTTTGATGTAAAATAATTCCTCCTCCTAATGTTTTCTACTTACTGTACTATATGTTAATGGTGTTGAGAAGAAGCATTTTACATCCAAATATATTAAAAAATAAAATAGCACTTAAAGATACACAAGTAAAACAACAATTTTATAGACAGCCCATTCTCTAAGGGCTGGCAGAGATCATTCTCTCTTTACTCTCTCACACACATGCTACCAGGGAATCACTGGATCGCTTTCGCACTTCACTGACTCACTCTCCTGTCACATGCACACTCGTGCACACACGCATGCAGAGAGAAACATACACAAGTTTGTGTTTCTCTCGATCGAATGTTCTCTCTCTCTTACTCTCATATATGCAAACTTACTCTCATATACGCAAACATACACTCACATATGCATTATTTTTTTTTATTTTATTTTACACTCAATAAGCAGCAAAAGGGCTGCTCAGCAAGTGTAAAATAATGGCGTACACACACACACACACACACACACACACACACACACACACACACACATACACAGAAGGGAGCTTGGCAATACGAACAGAGAAGCACGCATACTCACACAGAGAAGCGCACTCGGCAACATACACACGTGCTCGCACAGAAAGAAGCGCACACATGCATACAGAGAAGAGTGCACAGAGAGAGAAGAACACACACACAGAAGCGCGCGCACACACACAGAGACGCGCACACACACACACACACACAGAGACGCGCACACACACACACACAGAAACGCGCACACACACACACACACACACACAGAGAAACGCACACACACACAGAGAAACGCGCGCACACACATGCACACACAGACACAAAGCACACACACACACACACACACACACACACACACACAGAGGCACGCACACATGCACACACAGAGAAGTACACACACACAGAAGCACACACACACATACAAAAGGCACGCACACACACAGAAGCATGCACACACACAGGGAAGCACACACACACAGGGAAGCACACACACACACACACAAGCACACACACACACAGACAAGCACACACACACACAGAAGCGCACACATATACAAAAGGCACACACACACACAGAAGCACACACACACACAGAAGCACACACATACACAAAAGCGCACACGCACAAAGAAGCACACGCACACAAAGAAGCACACGCACGCACACACAGAAGCGCACACACGCACACAAAGAAGCGTGCACACAGAGAAGCGCGCACACAGAGAAGCGCGCACACAGAGAAGCGCGCACACAGAGAAGCGCGCACACAGAGAAGCGCGCACACAGAGAAGCGCACACACAGACACAGTGAATCACGCACACACAGAAGCACACACACAGGGAAGCAGACAGAAGCACACACACACAGAAAACAGCGCGCACACACAGAAGCACACACACAGACAGAGAAGCACACACACACACAGAGAAACACACAGAAGCACACACACACAGAAGCTTACACACACACACACACAGAAGCTACACACACAGAAGAACAAACACAAAGAAAAGCACACACACACACACACACACACAAAGAGAAGCACACACACACAAAGAGAAGCACACACACACAAAGTGAAGCACACACACACACACACACACACACACACACACAAAGAGAAGCACACACACACACACACACACAAAGAGAAGCACACACACACACACAAAGAGAAGCACACACACACACACACAAAGAGAAGCACACACACAAAGAGAAGCACACACACAAAGAGAAGCACACACACACAAAGAGAAACACAGAGAAACACACAAAGAGAAGCACACAGACACACACACAAAGAGAAGCACACAGACACACACACAAAGAGAAGCACACACACACAGAAGCACACACACACACACACACACACACACACACACACACACACACACACACACACAGAGAAGCACACACACACAGAGAAGCACACACACACAGAGAAGCACACACACACACACACACAGAGAAGCACACACACACACACAGAGAAGCACACACACACACAGAGAAGCACACACACACACACACACAGAAGCACACACACACACACACACACACACACACACACACACACACACACACACACACAGAAGCACACACACACACACACAGAGAAGCACACACACACACACAGAGAAGCACACACACACACACAGAGAAGCACACACACACAGAGAAGCACACACACACACACACACACAGAGAAGCACACACACACAGAGAAGCACACACACACAGAGAAGCACACACACACACACACAGAGAAGCACACACACACACACACAGAGAAGCACACACACACACACACACACACACACACACACACACAGAGGAGCACACACACACACAGAAGCACACACACACACAGAAGCACACAGACACACACACACACACACACACACACACACACACACACACACACACACACACACAGAGAGAAGCACACACACAAAGAGAAGCAAACACACACAAAGGGAAGAGAAGCACACCCACACACACAAAGAAAAGCACACCCATAAAGGGAAGCAGACACACACACACTAACACACACAGAGAAGCACACAGAAGTGCACACAGAGAAGCACACACACATACACAGAGAAGCACACACACACACACACACACACACAGAGAAGCACACACACAGAGAAGCACACACACACAGAGAAGCACACACACAGAGAAGCACACACAGAGAAGCACACACACACACACAGAGAAGAACACATACACACAGAGAAGAACACACACACACACAGACGTGCACACAGAGAAGCACACACACACACACACACACACAAAAGTACACACACAGAGAAGCAGACACACAGGGAAGCGCACATACACACACAGAAGCACGCACACAAAGAGAAGCGCACACTTACACACACACAGAGAAGCATGCGCACACACACAGAGAAGCACGTGCACAGAGACGCACACGCACACTGAGAAGCAGACACGCACACTGAGAAGCAGACACACACACTGAGAAGCAGACACACACTCACACTGAGAGGCAGACACACACACTCACACTGAGAAGCAGACACACACACACACACACACAGAAGCAGACACACACACACACACACTGAGAAGCAGACACACAGAAACACACACAGAGAAGCACACACAGAGAAGCACACACACACACACAGAGAAGCGCACACACACACAGAGAAGCACACACACACAGAGAAGCACACACACACAGAGAAGCACACACACACACAGAAGCACACACACACACACAGAGAAGCACACACACACACAGAGAAGCACACACACACACAGAGAAGCACACACACACATTGAGAAGCGCACACACATTGAGAAGCACACACACACAGAGAAGCAAACATTGAGAAGCACACACACAGAGAAGCAAACATTGAGAAGCACACACACAAACACAGAGAAGCACAGACACACACAGAGGCGCACACACAGAGGCGCACACACACACACACAGAAGCACACACACACAGAAGCACGGAAGCGTGCACACACACACAAGTGCACACACAGAAGTGCACAGGCAGAGAAGCATACATGCGCGTGCATACACAGAAGCAGACACACACACAGACAAGCACACACAGACAAGCACACACAGACAAGCACACACACAGACAAGGCGCACACAGCACGCACACACAGAAGTGCACACACACAAGTGCACACAGAGAAGTGCACTCGCGCGCACACACAGAGAAGGACACACACAGAGAAGCCTACACACAGAGAAGCACAAACACACACACACAGAAGCACAAACACACGTACACAGAAGCACAAACACACGTACCCAGAGAAACACAGAGAAGCACACGCACACTGAGAAGCACACGCACACTGAGAAGCACACGCACACACACACAGAAGCACACACACACAGAAGCACACACACACAGAAGCACACACACACAGAAGCACACGCACAGACCGAGAAGCACACGCACAGACCGAGAAGCACACGCACAGACCGAGAAGCACACGCACACTGAGCACACACACACACAGAAGCACACACAGAGAGAAGCACACACACACACAGAAGCGCACACACACAAACACACAGAAACGCACAGAAGCACACACACACAGAGAAGCACACACACACACATAGAGAAGCACACACACACGGAAGCGTGCACACACAAATGCGCACACACAGAAGCGCACAGGCAGAGAATCATATGCAGAGAAGTACACATGCACAGAGAAGCATACATGCGCGCTCGCATGCACACACACGGAAGCAGACACACAGAAGCACACAAAGACAAGCACACACAGACAAGGCGCACACAGCACGTACACACAGCACGCAAACACACACACACACACACAGAAGCACACACAAAAACACACACAAGCGCACACAGAGAAGCACACTCGCGTACACACAGAGAAGCACACACACAGAGAAGCACAAACACACGTACACAGAAGCACAAACACATGCACACACAGAAGCACACACAGAGAAACACACACAAACACAGAAGCGCACACACAGAGAAGCAGAGAAGCGCACACACACACAGAGAAGCAGAGAAGCGCACACACACAGAGAAGCACGCACACACACACACACACACACACACACACACACACACACACACACACACACACACACACACACACACACAGAGAAGCAGACACACACAGGGAAGCGCACACACACACACAGAAGCGCACACACAGAGAAGCACACACAGAGAAGCACACACAGAGAAGCACACACACACACAGAGAAGCACGCACACACAGAGAAGCACACGCACACTGAGACGCACATGCACACACTGAGACGCACAGACACACACTGAGAAGCAGACACACACACACACACACACACACACAGAGGCAGACACACACACAGAGAAGCACACACACACACATTGAGAAGCGCACACACACACATTGAGAAGCGCACACACACAGAGAAGCAAACACTGAGAAGCACACACAAACACAGAGAAGCACAGACACACAGAAGCATACACACAGAGAAGCACACACAGACGCACACACACAGAAGCACACACACAGAGAAGCACACGCACACACAGAAGCGCGCACACACACAAGTGCACAGGCAGAGAAGCACACATGCACAGAGAAGCATACAGTGTGCGCATACACAGAAGCAGGCACACACAGAGAAACACACACACAGACAAGCACACACACAGACAAGGCGCACACAGCACGCACACACAGAAGTGCACACACACACAGCACGCACACAGACACACACAGAAGCACACATGCACACACAGAAACACACACAAGCGCACACAGAGAAGTGCACTCGCGCGCACACACAGAGAAGCACAAACACAGAGAAGCACAGAGAAGCACAAACACACGCACAGAGAAGCACAAACACACACACAGAGAAACACAGAGAAACACGCGGAGAAGCACACGCACACTGAGAAGTACACGCACACACACACAGAAGCACACACACACAGAAGCGCACGCACACAGAAGCGCACGCACAGACTGAGAAGCACACGCACAGACTGAGAAGCACACGCACAGACTGAGAAGCACACGCACATTGAGCACACACACACTGAGAAGCGCACACACACACAGAAGCGCACACACACAAACACACAGAAGCGCACACACAGAAACGCACAGAAGCAAACACACACAGAGAAGCACACACACACACACATACGGAAGCGCGCACACACAAGTGCACACACAGAAGCGCACAGGCAGAGAAGCACACATGCACAGAGAAGCATACACGCGCGTGCGCACGCACACATGGAAGCAGACACACACAGAAGCACAGACAAGCACACACACACAGACAAGCACACACACAGACAAGGCGCACACAGCACTTACACACAGAAGTGCACACACACACAGCACGCACACACACGCACACACAGAAGCACACACAAAGAAACACACACAAGCGCACACAGAGAAGCACACTCGCGCACACACACAGAGAAGCACAAACACACACACACAGAAGCACAAACACACGCACACAGAGAAGCACACACACAGAGAAGCACACACACAGAGAAGCACACACACAGAGAAGCACACACAGAGAAACACACACACAGAGAAACACACACAAACACAGAAGAGCACACACAGAGAAGCAGAGAAGCGCACACACACAGAGAAGCAGAGAAGCGCACACACACAGAGAAGCAGAGAAGCGCACACATACATTGAGAAGCACACACACAGAGAAGCGCACACACAAACAAAGAGAAGCACAGACACACAGAGAAGCACACACACACACACACACTGAAGCACATAGAGAGAAGCACACACACACACACTGAAGCACAGAGAGAAGCACACACACACACACTGAAGCACATAGAGAGAAGCACACACACACACAGGGAAGTACACACACAGAAGCACACACAAACACAGAGAAGCACACACAGAAGCACACACACACACACAGAAGCACACACACAGAAGCACACACACACACACAGAAGCACACACAGAAGCGCGCACACACACACACAGAGAAGCACACGCACAGACTGAGAAGCACACACACACTGAGAAGCGCACACACTGAGAAGCGCACACACTGAGAAGCGCACACACTGAGAAGCGCACACACTGAGAAGCGCACACACAGAAGCGCACACACGCACACAGAAGCGCACACACGCAGAGACTGAGAAGCACACGCACAGACTGAGAAGCACACGCACAGACTGAGAAGCACACGCACACTGAGCACACACACAGAGAAGCACATACACACATACGGAAGCACACACACACAGAAGCGTGCACACACAAATGCGCACACAAAAACGCGCACACACAAATGCGTGCACACACAGAAGCGCACAGGTAGAGAATCATATGTAGAGAAGCACACATGCACAGAGAAGCATACACGCGCGCTCGCACACACACACACGGAAGCAGACACACACAGAGAAGCACACAGACAAGCACACACACAGACAAGGCGCACACAGCACTTACACACAGAAGTGCACACACACACAGCACGCACACAGCACACACACACACACACACACACACACACACACACACACACAGAGAAGCACACACAAAGAAACACACACAAGCGCACACAGAGAAGCACAAACACATGCACACACAGAAGCACATGCAGAGAAGCACACACACAGAGAAACACACAAACACAGAAGCGCACACACAGAGAAACAGAGAAGCGCACACAGAAAAGCACACACACACATTGAGAAGCACACACACACAGAAGCGCACACAAACAAAGAGAAGCACAGACACACAGAAGCACACACACACAGAAGCACACACAGAGAAACAGAGAAGCACACACACACGCAGAGAAGCACACACACACAGAGAAGCACACACACAGAGAAGCACACACACAGAGAAGCACACACACACAGAGAAGCACACACACACAGAGAAGCACGCACAAACAGAGAAGCACACACACACACACAGAGAAGCACGCACAAACACATACAAGCACACAGATGCGCACACACAGAGAAGCGCACAAGCACACACACAAAGAAGCACACACGCAGAGAAGCACACGCACACACAGACATAGAAGCACACACAGAAGCATGCCCACACACAGAAACACACACAGAAACACACACACACAGAGAAACACACACACACACACACACACACACACACACACACAGAGAAACACACACACACACAGAAACACGCACACAGAAACACACACACAGAAACACACGCACACACAGAAACACGCACACACAGAAACACGCACACACAGAAACACACGCACACAGAAACACACGCACACAAACACACACACACAGAAACACACGCACACAGAAGCGCACACACACACACACAGAGAAGCACACACACACACACACACAGAGAAGCACACACACACACAGAGAAGCACACACACACACAGAGAAGCACACACACACACACAGAGAAGCACACACACACACACAGAGAAGCACACACACACAGAAGTGTACACACACACACACACAGAAGCACACACACACACAGAAGCACACACACACAGAAGCACACACACACACACAGAAGCACACACACACAGACACACACACACACACACACACACACACACACACACACACAGAAGCACACACACACACACACACAGAAGCACACACACACATACAGAAGCACACACACACTCACACACACACACACACAGAAGCACACACACACAGAAGCACACACACACAGAAGCACACACACACAGAAGCACACACACACACAGAAGCACACACACACACACACACACACACACACAGAAGCACACACACACACAGACACAGAAGCACACACACACACAGACACAGAAGCACACACAGAAGCACACACACACACACACACACACACACACAGAAGCGCACACACACACACACAGAAGCGCACACACACACACAGAAGCGCACACACACACACACACAGAAGCGCACACACACACACAGAAGCACACACACACACACACACACACACACACACACACAGAAGCACACACACACAGAAGCACACACACACACAAACACACACACACACACACACAGAAACACACACACAGAAGCACACACACAGAGAAGCACACACACAGAAACGCACACAGAGAAGCACACACAGAGAAGCACACACACACAGAAATGCGCACACAGAGAAGCACACACACACAAAGAAATGCGCACACAGAAGCACACACACACACACACACAGAGAAGCGCACACACACACAGAGAAGCGCACACACAGAGAAGTGCACACACACAAAGTACACACAGAGAAACACACGCACAGAAGCATGCACAGAAAAGCACACACACACAGAAAAGCACACACAGAAGCACACACAGAAGTGCACGCACACAGAGAAGCACACACAAACACACACAGAGAAGCGCAGAGAAACACACACACAGAGAAACACACACACAGAGAAACACACACACAGAGAAACACACACACAGAGAAACACACACACAGACAGAGAAACACACAGAGAAACACACACACACACACAGAGAAACACACACACACACAGAGAAACACACAAAGACGCGCACAGAGAGAGAGACGCACACAGAGAGAGAGACGCACACAGAGAGAGAGAGACGCACACAGAGAGAGAGAGAGACACACAGAGAGAGACACACACAGAGAAACACACACACAGAGAAACACACACACAGAGAAACACACACACAGAGAAACACACACACAGAGAAACACACACACAGAGAAACACACACAGAGAAACACACACAGAGAAACACACACACAGAGAAACACACACACACAGAGAAACACACACACACAGAGAAACACACACACACACAGAGAAACACACACACAGAGAGAAACACACACAGAAACACACACACACAGAGAAACACACACACACAGAGAAACACACACACACAGAGAAACACACACACAGAGAAACACACACACACAGAGAAACACACACACAGAGAAACACACACACACAGAGAAACACACACAGAGAAACACACACAGAGAAACACACACAGAGAAACACACACAGAGAAACACACACAGAGAAACACACACAGAGAAACACACAGAGAAACACAGAGAAACACACACAAACACACAGAGAAACACAGACACACAGAGAAACAGAGACACAGAGACACAGAGAAACACACACAAACACACAGAGAAACAACACACAGAGAGACACACACAGAGAGACACGCACACAGAGAGACACGCACACAGAGAGACACGCACACAGAGAGACACGCACACAGAGAGACACGCACACAGAGAGACACACGCACACAGAGAAGCACGGAGACATACACGCACAAACACACACGCACAAACACACAAAGACACACAGACACACACACACAGAGAAACAGACACACAGAGAAACAGAGAAACAGACACAGAGAAACAGACACACAGAGAAACAGACACACAGAGAAACAGACACACACAGAGAAAGTACAGTTTTGTACCTACCATAAATGTAGATGTCTGAGAGGTATGCATCTGCAGTCCTAACAAATGGGTTGTCCTGGCCTCAGGCAGCCCTTCGGTCGGCCGGATTCCAAAGTCTGGGTCTGGCCTCGGCTGGTGTCACACTTCACCCGACGTCATAGCTGCAGTTCCTCGGGTATAAAGGCATCAGCCGACGCCATTTTCCTCAGTGTTTCTTGCCCCAGATGCCAGATGCCCTCTAGGAAGGCTAAATTTGGATAAATGCAAATGTTTCCAAACAACAGACAGCAAATAGAAATAAACATGTATATACATATATACAAACAAATACACCATAATAGATTCCCCCAGCTAGTTACAAGATGGGCAAATACCCTAGGAGTACCACAGAGGGGAAGGAGGGTGGGTAATCCTGACTGCAGATGCATACCTCTCGGACATCTACATTTATGGTAGGTACAAAACTGTACTATGTCCTTCAAGGATGCATCTGCAGTCCTAACAAATTGGTAGAATACCATAGCCAAACTGGGGGAGGAGGCCCTAACTAGATTATGGTGTAGTTAAGATCCCTTGCAAAACAGCAGTGGCAAAACCTGCTCGGGATCTGGAGTATAAGGGTAGATTATAATGCTTGGCAAATGTATGCACGGAGCTCCAAGTAGCAGCCTCTAAAATGTCTTTTGTAGCCACTCCTCGTAAAAAAGCTGTAGTAGTGGCTGCAGCCCTTGTGGAGTGAGGCCTGATATTTTCTGGAGTTGCCTTTCCATGATAAGAATAACAAAATCTAATGCAATTTCCTATCCATTTTGAGATTGTCTGTTTTGAAATTGCTTTTCCTTCCATTCCTGTGGCATATGCTACCAGAAGCTAGTCAGTTTTTCTATTGTTCTTGGTTCTGTCCAGGTAGTAGCGCAATTGCCTATGCACATCCAAGGTATGCAGCAGTCTTTCTCCCCTGTTCTGTGGGTTGGGGAAGAATGTAGGTAGGTGGATTGCTTGGTTTAAAGATACCCTGGAGACCACCTTTGGCATAAAGGTGGGATTAGTTCTCATGGACACTCTATCCTGATGGAAGATAAGGAAGGGTTGCACTGCCATTAATGCCTGTAATTCAGAAACCCTTCTTGCTGAAGTGATTGCAAGCAGGAAAGAAGTTTTCCATGATAAGTACTGTAATTCTGCTGTTGCTGCTGGTTCAAAAGGGGGAAGTGTCAACTTTTCTAGTACAAAGTTCAAGTCCCATGTAGGCAATGGTGGCTTCCTTGGAGGCTTTACATTTTTGATTCCTCTCAGAAACTGCCTGAGTAGAGGATGAGAGAAGACTGGAGGATCCATGTTGTATTCTGCTGAAATAGCTGACGCATGAATCTTAATGGAAGAGTAAGACAGGCCATTGTGGAAAAGTTCTGCTAAGTATTCCAGGATGTTAGCTATGTTTACCAGTGCTACATTTCTTTTCCATTTCGCTGAGTAAGTTTTTCTAGTTGAGGGTCTGCGAGCTTCCAAGATAATGTCTTTAACCCTTTGAGATAAATCTGGGTTATTTTGTCTCATGCAATGCTCCAAGCAGCTAGCTGCAGTGTTTTCAGGTTCGGATGCAGGGTTTTGAAGTTGTTCTGTGTTAGCAGTAAAGGAACCAGGGGTAGAGGCCATGCGAGTTCTCGAGACATACTCCTCAGTAGTGGGTACCAGTGATGCCTCGGCCAGTCTGGAGTTATCAGGATGATCCTTGGGTGGTCTTCTTTGATCTTCAATAGCACCTTGTGCATCAAAGGAAGAGGTGGGAATGCATATGCTGTCAGGTTTTCCCAACTGAAAGATAGGGAGTCCACCTTCCAAGCAAGTGGGTGGTATGTCCTTGTGCAGAATTTTTTCAATTGGTGATTGTGTGGAGATGCGAATAAGTCTATTTCTGGTAGTCCCCATTTCCTTGTGATGGATTTGAAGATGTCTGGATGCAGCATCCATTCGTGGGCATCCGTGGTAGTCCTGCTTAAGATGTCTGCTAGTATGTTTTCTTTCCCTGGCACAAATATTGCCTTGAGCTGTATGTTGAGGCTTAGGGCCACATTCCAGAGATCCATTGCCATCCGGCATAGAGGATATGAATGTGTGCCTCCCTGTTTGTTGATATACCACATAACTGTGGTGTTGTCCGTCCTTATCAGCAATTGTCCCTGTTGGAGAAATGGTCTGAATGTCTGAATTGCCAATTTTACTGCCAGCATCTCCTTTTGATTTATGTGTAGGTGCAGCTGGTCTTGAGTCCATAAGCCTTGTATGCACTTGCCCAACGTGTGCTCCCCAACTGAGGTCTGAGGCGTCCGTTGTGATGGTCTGGCTTGGTTGAGGTCTGTGGAAGAGCAGTCCTTTGTTCGATTGACAGGCCTGAGCCCACCATTGGAATTCCTGCTTCAGGCATGGAATTATTGGAATTCGGGTTTCTAGACTGTGCTTGTGCTGAGACCATAAATTCCTTAGATACCACTGTAACTTTCTCATATGTAGCCTGGCATGTGGAATCAATATTATGCAGGATGCCATGTAACCCAGGGCTTGCAGGACTTCTCTTGCTGTTAGCTGGTCCTGCTTTGTTAATGCCATGAAGTAGAGAGGGAGTTGCTTCTGTTTTTCTGCTGTTAGGAATGCCATTTGGGTTGTTGTGTCCAGCTCTGCACCCAAGAAGGTTATCCTTTGGGATGGTATCAGCCTTGACTTTTTTATATTGACTGTGTATCCCAGGGCTTGCAGTAGATAAATGACCTTTTCAAATCTTTTGTTAATTTGTTTTTGCTGTCCGCTTGTAACAGGCAGTCGTCCAGGTAAGGGTAAATCTGAATTCCCTGGAGCCTGCAATGAGCCATTACTGATGCCAGGCATTTCGTGAATACTCTGGGCGCAGTAGATAAGCCAAAGGGCAATGCTGAGAATTGATAATGCTCTGATCCCGCAAGAAATCTGAGGTATCTTCTGCAATTTGGTCGTATGGGGACGTGCAGGTATGCCTCCTTGAGATCTAGAGTTACCAGCCAGGACTCCTTGCCCAGCATGGGAAGAAGCTACTGTAGGGTCAGCATTTTGAATCTTGGAACAATGAGGTATGTGTTTAGAGCGGACAGGTCTAGAATAGGTCTCCATTGGTTTTCTTTTCTTGGTACCAGGAAGAGTCTGGAGTAAAATCCTTGCCCCTGTTCCACAGACGGTACCCTTTCTATGGCTCTCATCCTTAGTAAGTGATTTATTTGTTGTAGAGCTTCTGTTTTCTGATTTGAAGGTAGGTTTGGCATTCCTCTCTTCCTTGGTAGAGTATGGAAGTGAAACCTGTAACCTTGGTCTATTGTCTGCAAAATCCATTTGTCTCCTGTGATGTAGTGCCAGTTTACTGAAAATAAGGCTAGTTTTCCGCCTAAGGGTGCTTCTAGTTGTTCCCTGGTAGGCGGTGCCAGAGCTAAGTCACTGTGATTGTCCAGTGGGAGTAGTGGTGGCTGGATCTGTGGTAGTACCTCGCTGGTTGTTAGCCTGCCATTGACGTCCCCTGTAGGCACCTCTGGATTGACCCCTGCCTCTTGAGCGTCTATTCCTGCCTCTCTGGGCTCTGGAGGTTGTCTGGAAAGGACCAGTTCTTGGAAGGCCAGTTCCTACTAAACCTTGGAGGCTGGACCTGCAAGAAATCCTTGACTGTCTGGACAGATTTTGCTTTGTCTTCCACCTTCTTAAGCACCTGCTGTGCCGAGGAGCCAAACAAATTAAGCTTATCCATAGGAGCATCTAGGAGCTTTGATTTAACATGGTCTGGTAAGGATTGTTCTTTTAACCATGCATGTCTTCTGATCACTGTACCAGTCATAGCTGATCTAAAAGAAGCCTCCAGTGCATCATAGCCGCATTTTAAGGAATGATTACTGACCTGCTGAATGTTATGTACCATTTCCTGAACAGACTTTTTGTCTAATGGTTCATCCGAGGACAGTTTTTTAGTTAACTGATCTAACATAAATTCCTGGTACTGAATCATGTGGAATTGACAGTTTAAGGCCCTAGCTGAAAGAGTAGCAGAAGTGTAAACTTTTTTACCCCATCTCTCTAAGGCCCTAGATTCCCTTTCAGAGGGGAGGGTTTTTTTTGCAGAGGAAGCTGCTACAGCCTTGGGTCCCTGGGAAATAGTTTCAGGATCTGCAAAAGGAGCCTTATACAAATGATAATGTGTGTCCGGAACCCTGTAGTACCTATCGGGCTTAGCAGGGGCCGGAGGAAGAGAATCAGGAGCAGTACAAGCATCATTAAATGCATCATCCACAACAGTAAGTACTGGAGGAATGGCTAAAGGCCTATGCTGTGGCAAATGCAAAAAGGTTCTAAGCCTTTTCCTTGAGTCTGAAAAATCCTGGCCCTGCCATTGAAATTGTTCCCTCATAGCATGCAAGGTTTCCCCAAAGGAAAATTCCTCAGGCGGAGAGGCAGAAGGAATGGACTCTTCTGCATCAGAGTCCTCATAAGGAGAATAAGGGCCCTCTGGAGGATTTGTATTGTCTGAATCATCAGAGTCATCTGAAGAAACTGGCTCAGGGGGCTCTGCTCTAGGCCTCTTCTCTGGAGGTGGGTGAGAGGCCCTGTCTGGGTGAGGTTGGGATCCCCTGATCAAAGAAATGAAATCCTCTGCTAGACTAAGCATTTGAGAACTAGAGCTAGGCCTGTGAGAGGGGGTCTTAGCAGGTACAGATTTGGTAGATTTTGCTGCTTTAGCCCTGGCAAAAGCCTTAATCAACATGGATGCAGGGGGCCTAGCAGCTCCACGTGCAGGAGTAGAAATATCTAAAGGAATAGTATCAGATAAATCCTGTGAACCTGCAAAAGCAGGTGGGATTTCAGTAGCAGATTCAGCCATGCTGGATGAGGCCTCGGTAAGAGGTAAGCTTTCGGCCGAAGGAAGAACCGTGGACTCGGTTTCAGCCGAAACCGAGACGCTCACGGTTGGCTTAACCGCGGTTTCAGCCGAAACCGCGGACCGCGAGTGTCGGTCCTTTTCCTTTCACTTTGTAGTTATTTGCGTAGTCGGAGTATCCGACGGCATAATGTAAGCAAAAGCAGAGCCGAAAAACTCCTCAGCAAATTCCGACAGACGTCTAAGTGTTCGTCGGTTGAAAGAAGCACAGGCTAGACAAGCTGCTACGTCGTGGTCTGGGCCTAAACAAGGTAGGCAGTAAGAGTGGAAATCTTTATGAGGTATTTGTTTCCCACAAGTTAAACAGTTATTCACTTTTTCTGACATCGGCTGAGGCAAGAAAGAGTCCCCAACGGGGTACTTAGCTTTTTAGAAGTCTTCGGTAGTAGAAATCTCTGGTTCTGACCGACCGGCACTTGCGAACAGCTTCTGCTTCGGGCGCCACGTGGCAAGAAAGACTGAGGAAAATGGCGTCGGCTGATACCTTTACACCCGAATAACTGCAGCTATGACGTCGGGTGGAGTGTGACATCAGCCGAGGCCAGACCCAGACTTTGGAATCCGGCCGACCGAAGGGCTGCCTGATGACAGGACAACCCATTTGTAAGGACTGCAGATGCATCCTTGAAGGACATCTAGAGGTCTGTGCTGAGGCAAATCTAAAAATTCCCCTAGTCTCTTTTTGGACTGTGGGTAGTCCTGGCATTCCCAGCAGAAATGCTCTCTAAGGGTATGCAATGTTTCACCGAAAGAAAAGTCCTCTGGGGGGGAGGCAGAGGGAATGGAATCCTCTGCATCTGAATCCTCATAGGTAGATAAAGGTATGTCCTAGTAATCAGAGGGGTCAGAGTCATCTGACTCATGGTCTGTAGAATCAGAAGGAAAATCAATTCTTTGTCTTTTAGAGGGGGAAGGCTGGCTTCCCCTAATTAAAGTAATAAGGTCTTCAGCCATTCTAAGCATTTGTTTCTGTGGCATGGGAGCTTAAGAATGCACTTTGGTCATCTGTTTCCTACGCGTAGTGAAAACTCTGGGCCTGAGAAATTCGGAAGGTTTAGTCTGAAATGAAGTAGTCTGTTTAATATGAACATCGGAAGGTCTAAATACACCCTCAGAAGCTGGTGCCTGCACAGCGGCTCTGGATCCATCCAAGGTAGAGACATCCGCAGGTTCCATAGACGAAGAAGCATCTCGCGGCATACCGGACTCCGAATGGGTCTCAGTAGAGGCCTGCAAATCTGTAGAAGTGGGTATCAGGGGCTGCGAAAGTGCCTCACTGACCGGCAGACTGGCGACAAGCTTAACGGAAGCGTTGTCGGCAGTTTTGGACCTATGTGGTCTGTCTCTGTCTTTATCCTTACCTTTTTTTGGAAGATAGGTAGTTGGATGGCTCATCAAAGCCATTTCGTAATACGTAGAGCAAAAGATTATAGCGACAAAGATAGCCTGACAACGAATAGTTCGGGCGTTGAACAAGGCACAAAACTGACAGCGAGGAACGTCGTGGTCTGGGCCTAAACAGGTGACGCAGTAAGAATGAAAATCTCTGCAAGGTATTTGCTTTCCACAGGTAAGACAATTGTTAACTTTTTCTAACATCAGTTAGAGCAAGAAAAAAGGGTCCCCAGCGGCTAGAAAAGCTAATGTAATGGCATTGGCTGCATGTTTTATACCCCTGACGACCTGCCGGCATGGAAGAGATGACAGCATCCGAAGCAGAAATCCCAAGACTCTGGTATTCAGGCCAACTGAGGGCTACCTGCAGGCAGATAACCCAAGACTGATGACTGCAACAGTGAAACACGAAGAACATCTTCCTCGGAAGCCGGTACCTGCACAGCAGCTCGAGACCCAGCCAGACATCCGCAGGTTCTGTAGTCAAAGAAGAGTTTCACAGCATACCAGACTCCGAACGGGTCTCGGCAGCGGCCTGCGAGAGCACCTCACTGAGTACCAGTGAACTGGCGACTAGCTTAACGGAAGAGTTGTTGTCAGTTTTGAACCTGTGCGGTCTGTCTCTGTCTTTATCCTTATGTTTTTTTTCGGAAGATCGGTAGTCGGATGGCTTACCGAAGCCATTTCGGAATACATAGATCGAGAGCGAAAGTATTTAGCAACAATAACGGCTGACAATGAATAGTTCTGGTGTTGAACAAAGCACAAAACCAACAGCGAGGTACGCCGTGGTCTGGGTCTAAACAGGTGACGCAGTAAGAATGAAAATCTCAGTGTGGTATTTGCTTTCCACAAGTGAGACAATTGTTAACTTTTTCTGACATCAGTTAGAGCAAGAAAAAGAGATCCCCAATGGAGTATTTAGCTTAGGAAGACTTAAGGATGATTCAATTCGGAAAGGAAAACTCCGGTAGCAGCCGACAGGCACTCGTGCGAACTGCTTCTGCTTCTCGGCAGGAAAGACTGATGTAATGGCATTGGCTGTCTGTTTTTATACCCCCGACGACCTGACGTCAGTCCTGGAGCGACAGCAACAGACGCAGAAATACTGGCAAGTCTCTGGTATTCAGGCAGACTGAGCTACCTGCAGGCAGATAATCCAAGTGTGATAACTGCAACAGTGAATCACGAAGAACATCAGATAGCCTCCTTGGATCCGAAGAGGATAGAGCACCCTCAACACCAACTAGCCCTAGCCCCAAGGCTGATCTCAGACCCAAGCTGTCTAGTGCCGAAGCCTCGAATGAAGAGACGGCTCCAAAAATCTCAGGTTGAACCAGAAACCCCAGAACCTGGCACTGATGTATCAGAGTCGAAAGAGAGGGGGAAGTGGTTGGTGTCAAAATAGCTTGTACTCTCAGCACCGACACGGGTGCTTCGGTGTTAGCTGGAGCCAACACTCCCACCACCAAAGGATGGACAGGGACAGGCAAGAGTGGAAGGGTATAATGTCCAATAGTCAGTATGTTCCCTGGGGGCAGCACTGAAAGAACCCTAAGCTGGATTTGTGTTCTCAGAAATGTTTTCATCTCGAGTCATATTCCATTAAGCTTAAAAATGACCTAGAAAATGAAGCCACAGACGAAGGCCTAGATTATTTTCTTTCTTGAAGAATTGGAGAATGCCATCTTGGGCTCACCAGTTCTGACGAGAACCGGGGTTGAGATAATGATGAATAGATCTGAGTAGATCTGAAAAGCTATCTGTTCCAACCTCTGGGCAACTTTTAGATCGGGTCCAACCAGCACAGTTGGATCCAGATAACACATTTTGGCTGAAGGAGACTTGCCCTTTTCTTTCTCGCTCTCTTTTTGTCTTTCGTTTTTTTTTTCTTTTCTTGCAACTTCTCTCTAGACTTTGGCCTGCCCTGTTTCTTGGCAGGGGAAGCAGAGGAGGAAGGCCCAGGCATCAATGACAGGGAGGAGAAAAAAGACCTTTTACCATTAACTTTTCATGTCTGGCTTGAAGCGCCCAAGAGCTGAAACAGACTCAAGATTAGAAATCTGAATCGAAATGGGCAGTGCAAAAACAGTAAACACACAGTGTGAGTGTCTTGAGGGTGGAGCTTCTGCCCACATTCGGCACACATCTTATAGGCTGGAGAGTAAGCCATTATCTTGCAACACAACTTGTCACACACGCAAAACTAATATGCCTAGGGATGTAAATATAGCTAAACTTAACCCTACAAACTACTAAAAGGCAAGAAAAGAGCTGCTAGATTATACAACTACAAACTCTTACAAAACTACTTGCAACTAACATACAGAAAAACTTCTGAGCTAATCGCACTAAACTTGAGAGAAAAATTCTCTCAGAAGAAGATCCAGAAGAAATAATTTCTATAAAGGATATGGTAAAAGAGCCTTCTCAACATGCCTAAATTCTTCATAGGTTCATAGGTTAGTACTAAGCTAACTGCCCTTGCGAGCCATTTTAAGCCTAGCCAATTATCCCTTGTGAGACTCAAACCATGCACCTTGTGTTTGTAAGGCAAACACCTTAACCATTAGGCCACCCTCCCAACCCTTCAGGCAGCAAACTATATCTGAGGTACTAGAGTGGAGTTCAGGGCATTATGAATAGGGGAGGAGTCGGAGCCCTGGAAGCTTCAAAATCAGTGCCAAGGTCAGATCCAACAACACATGTTGAATCGGATGAAAATATAGATCACTGGATCACTACTTTTAAACTGACAGAAAAAAATGAGTGCTCCATTTAAATGCATGTTACAGTCTTCAGACAGTCCATAAAAAAAAAAAAAAACACTCATAGCTTTAAGTTTGTTCCCCAGAGGGAACCTATCTGCCTAGCAAAGGATAGTACAAGCCAACCGTCAATCCTCGAAAACGTCTGAAAAGTGTACTCTTCAGTGGCAGCAAAGGCCTGGAGGGCTTCGTGCCCAAATGTCTCAGTTCACGTCGAGCTGTACTGTATTTGGGTATAACCATGGGTTAGCAGGTTCAGCCTTTTATGCAAAAAGTACACTTGTATAAAGCAGAAGTTGCCATAAAGTACAGTTTTGTACCTACCATAAATGTAGATGTCCGATAGATATGCAACTGCAGTCATAACATATGGGTTGTCCTGCCTCAGGCAGCCCTCGGTCGGCCGGATTCCAAAGTCTGGGTCCGACGTCAGCTGATGTCGCATTTCTCTCCGACGTCAGAGCGGCTGGAGTACATAAGCATCAGCCGACGCCATTTTCTTCAGTGTTTCTTGCCCCAGATGCCAGGTGCCCTCCAAGGAAGGCTGTAATCAAATTGGAAGGAAAAAACAGGATTCCAAACAAAAAGTAAGCAATAAATAGATACACCATAACAGATATCCCCAGCTAAGAGGAACAGGGATAGGAGTGGACCCAAGGCATAGAGGGGTATGGAGGGAGGGAAAATCCGACTGCAGTTGCATATCTATCGGACATCTACATTTATGGTAGGTACAAAACTGTACTATGTCCTTCAAGAATGCAACTGCAGTCATAACATATGGGTAGAATACCATAGCTTAGCTGGGGGAGGAGGAATGCTCTAGGAAAGAGATGGTGTGGCAATCAAACCCTGCAGGACTGCCGAAGCAAAGCCTGCTCTGGATCTGGAGTATAGAGGGAGATTGTAGTGTTTGGAGAATGTATGCACGGAGCTCCATGTAGCAGCTTCTAGAATGTCCTTTGTAGGCACCCCTCTTAAGAATGCTGTAGAGGTGGCTGTAGATCTGGTGGAGTGTGGTCTGACATTGGCTGGAACAGTCTTCCCATGGAAGGAATAACAAAATCTGATGCAAATGAAAATCTGATGCAAATGTCCAATCCAGTTTGAAATAGTCTGTTTTGAAATTGCTTTTCCTTGTACTCCAGGGGTGTAAGCTACAAAAAGTTGATCAGACTTCCTACTGGTCTTGGTTCTGTCCAGGTAGTAGCGAAGTTGTCTGTGAATGTCCAAGGTATGTAACAGTCTTTTCCCTTTGTTTTCAGGATTGGGGAAGAAAGCAGGCAGATGAATCGCTTGATTTAAAGAAACCCTAGATACCACCTTTGGCATAAAAGTAGGGTTGGTTCTTAAGGAGACCCTGTCTCGGTGAAAGATTATGAACGGTGGTATTGCCATTAGGGCCTGTAGTTCCGAAACCCTTCTTGCTGAGGTAATTGCCAACAGGAAAGCTGTCTTCCATGAGAGGAATTGTAAGTCCACTGAAGCTGCTGGCTCAAAAGGAGGTAGAGTCAGTTTTTCTAGGACAAAGTTGAGGTCCCAAGCTGGCACTGGAGCCTTTCTTGGTGGCTTAATGTTCTTGATTCCCCTAAGGAATTGCCTTAGCAAAGGATGTGAAAACACAGGTGGATTAGTGTTATATCTAGCTGAAATAGCTGAAGCATGTATCTTTATGGAAGAATATGAGAGTCCATTCTGAAGCATATCTGCCAAATATTCCAGTATTAGTGGGATGTTCAATAGTGATGCATCATGACCCTTGCTGGTGTTCCAAATGCTGAATCTCTTCCATTTTGCCAAATAAACCTTTCTGGTGGATGTCTTCGAGCTTCTGTTAATATCCGCTGAACTTCCTTGGAGAGAGATAGATTGAGTTTATTCATGGGATCTCCCAGGCTGTCAGCTGCAGTGTCTGAATGTTTGGATGCACTGTTTTGAAGTTGTGCTGAGTCAAAAGTAGGGGCCATTGGGGAAGGGCCCACTTCTTGTTGTGACATATGCTCCGTAGTAGCGGGTACCAGTGCTGTCTTGGCCAGTCTGGAGCTATTAGGATCCCCTTGGGCCTCTCTGCTTTGATCTTTAGTAATACTGTGGTCATCAGTGGCAGAGGTGGGAATGCATAGATTTTTAGGAAGTTCCAATTGAATGAAAGAGCATCTATTTTCCAAGCTTGTGGATGGTATGTCCTTGAACAGAATTTTTGTAGATGATGGTTGAGGTGAGAGGCAAATAGGTCTACTTCTGGCCTGCCTCATGTTGAGGTGAGTTGTGTGAAGATCCTTGGGTGTAACCTCCACTCGTGAGGATCTATGAAATTCCTGCTTAGGCTGTCCGCCAGCACATTGTCTGCCTGGAACAAACTGGGATTGTAAGTGTATGTTCAGGCTCAGTGATTTTTCCCAAAGATTCATTGTCAGTCTGCAAAGGGGGTAGGAATGGGTGCCCCCTTGCTTGTTTATATACCACATCAGTGGTGTTGTCTGTCCGTATCAGTAAATGGCCTTGTTGAAGTTGTTGTCGAAAGGCCTCGATGGCATGCATTACTGCCAGCATTTCTTTTTGGTTTATATGCAGATGTGTTTCCTTTGGAGACCATTGTCCTTGTATGCATCTGCCTTCCATATGCGCCCCCCATCCAATGTCTGAGGCGTCTGTGGTCATGGTCTGTGTTATTGGAGGTTTTTTGAATGACATACCTGTGTTTGCCTGGCTTACCGAGGCCCACCATAGGAATTCCTTTTGTAGGCATGTAATGGAGCGGTATGGTTGCCTCTAAGTTGTTGTGCTGAGACCATAGGCTTTTTAAGTACCATTGAAGCTTTCTCATGTGTAGTCTTGCTAATGGAACCAGGAGAATGCAGGATGCCATGTAACCCAGGGCCTGTAGGAATCTCCTTGCAGTCATCTGGGTGAGTTTTGCCAAACCCTTGAAATAATGAGTTAACTTCTCTTGCTTGTCTTCTGTTAGGTAAGCCATTTGAGAGGCTGTGTCCAGATTGGCTCCTAAGAAGGTTATTTGCTGGGATGGTTGAAGTCTTGACTTTTGAAAGTTGACTGTGTATCCCAGAGCCTGAAGTAATTGTATGACAAGTTTTTTGTCAACATCAGTTTGTCGTCCGCTTGTATAAGGCAGTCGTCCAGGTACGGGTAAATTTGGATCCCCTGGAGCCTGCAATGAGCAATTACTGAAGCCAGGCATTTTGTGAATACTCTGGGCGCAGTAGATAAGCCAAATGGCAATGCTGAGAATTGATAATGCTCTGGCCCTGCAAGAAATCTGAGGTATCTTCTGCAGCTGTGTCTGATAGGGGCATGCAGGTATGCCTCCTTGAGGTCCAGAGTAATCAGCCAAGACCCCTTGCCCAGCATGGGAAGGAGTTGCTGTAGAGTCAGCATTTTGAACTTTGGTACTATGAGAAAAGTGTTTAATAGGGACAAATCCAGTATTGGTCTCCATTGAGTTTCTTTTCTTGGAACAAGGAACAGTCTTGAGTAGAACCCCTGGCCTTGTTCTTGTTGTGGTACTCTTTCTATTGCTTTTATCTGAGCAAGCAGAGAAATTTGCTTGATAGCCTCTGCCCTCTGGTTTTGTGGTAGGTTTGGCATGCCCTGTTTTCTGGGTAAGGTGTGAAAATGGAACCTGTAACCTTGGTTTATAATGTCCAAAATCCATTTGTCTTTTGTCAATCTGTGCCAATTGTCTGAAAACAGAGATAATTTTCCGCCCAAGGGTGCTTCTGTTTGCTCCTTGGTTGGCGGTCGTAAAGGAAAGTCATTGAGATTGTGTCTGAGGGGGGGGAGACCCTGTGTCACTTCTTTGGTTTGCTGGCTGCCATTGTCGCCCCTGTAAGAACCTCTGTATTGTCCTCTTCCTCGCCACGCCTGTTTTACCCCTTTGAAATTTTTCAGGATTAGGAAAGGACCAGTTCTTTGAAGGCCAATTCCTGCTGAATCTGGGGGGCTGAACCTGGAGGAAATCTTTGACCGTCTGAACTGATTTTGCTTTTTCCTCGATGGACTTTAACACATCTTTAGCATTAGCACCAAAAAGCTTGTTCTTTTCCAAGAGTGCATCCAGAAGTTTTGCCTTAACATGATCTGGTAGAGGTTGTTCTTTTAACCATGCATGTCTGCGAATGACTGCCCCTGTCATAGCTGCCCTACATGAAGCTTCCAATGCATCATATCCACACTGCAGAAAGTGATTGCTGACATGCTGAGAATTATGTACAGCTTCCTGCAAAGACTTCCTGTCTAAAGGGTCAGAAGAGGCCAGTGTTTTCTGTAAATCATCTAACAGGTAATCCTGATATTGTAACATATGAAAAAGGCAATTCAAAGCTCTCTCAGATAAAGTGGTGGAGGTGTACACCTTTTTCCCCCATCTCTCTAATGACCTAGCTTCCCTGTTGGAAGGCAAGGGATTTTTAGAGGTGGAAGCTGAAACACCTTTAGGTCCCTGAGAAATAGTTTCTAAATCCACAGTATGGGCCCTGAACAAATGGGAATGTGTGTCTGGGACCCTGTAATATCGGTCTGGCTTGGCTGGAGCAGGAGGAAGAGAATCAGGGGTAACACTGGAGTCAGAATATAGATCATCCAAAACATCAAGCACAGGAGGAATAGCTAGGGGCCTGTGCTGGGGCTTTTTAAGGAAGGTTCGAAGGCGCTTTCTGGAATCAGAATATTCCTGGCCTTGCCACTTGAAATGTTCCCTCATGGTATGCAGAACTTCCCCAAAAGAAATATCCTCAGGAGGGGAGGCCGAGGGGATGGAATCCTCTGCATCCGAGTCCTCATAGGTCTGAAAGAGGTCTTTCTGGCCCTCGGAGTGGACAGAGTCCTCAGAATATTCATCTGAAAGGATAGGTTCAGAGGGTTCAACCCAGGGCCTCTTATCAGGAGGAGGCTGGGATGTTCTCTCAGGATGGGCCTGTGAACCTCTAATCATGGAAATTAAGTCTGCGGCCATAGACATGATTTGTGTCTCAGGAGTAGTTTGAGGTAAGGTTTTTACTGTAAGGTGCTTAGTCTTGCTGGCTGCCTTAGCCCGAGTGTAGGCCTTAATAGACATGGCCATAGGAGGCCTGGCAGCTCCACGTGCAGGAGTGACTTTATCTACAGCAATGGTCTCTGGCATTTCCTCGGTTTCAGTATCCGGAGGAAAATCTATAACTGGCGGAGTGGTATCTGGTATTGGAGTCGTCGGTATTGCGGTGTCTTCGGTTCGGAGCGGTGGAATAACCGTCTCAGGGGGAACCGAAGCACTCGCGGTATGTTTTGGCGTGGAGTCGGTGGTAGACGCGGGCCGAGGATGTCGGTCTCGGTCTTTTCGTTTCTTGGGCGTTTGCGATGTCGGAAGCTCCGACGGCATTGTATACGCAAATTTTTCGCCGAAAAAGTCTTCAGCGAACTCCGCCCGGCACCTGAGAGTGCGCTTGTTGAAGCGAGCACAGGCGACACAGGCCGAGACGTCGTGGTCTGGGCCAAGGCAAGGAAGACAGTAAGAGTGGAAATCCTTATGAGGTATTTGTTTACCACAAGACAGACAATTATTAACTTTTTCAGTAATTTCTGACATCGGCTGAGGCAAGAAAAGGGGTACTTAGCTTTTTTGATGACTTCGGATTCGAAAAATACAGGAGCTGACCGACCGGCACTTGCGAACTGCTTCTGCTTCGGGCACCACGCAGCAAGAAAGACTGAAGAAAATGGCGTCGGCTGATGCTTATGTACTCCAGCCGCTCTGACGGAGAGAAATGCGACATCAGCCGACGTCGGACCCAGACTTTGGAATCCGGCCGACCGAGGGCTGCCTGAGGCAGGACAACCCATATGTTATGACTGCAGTTGCATTCTTGAAGGACATCAGTAGATGTTCTAATTAAATTGTTGCAGTAGCCTAAGCTATTTAGGTTATATCCAGCCAAGATCATGACAAAACAGACCAGCTCTTCAAAGCTTGAAGGCCCCTTCCACACATTCTGTCAGGGGCTCAAGCACAGCTCCATATAAAAAGGGAGTCAGACAGCAAAAAACAGTCAAGAGTTTTCTTCCCTCAAGAAGAAAGGCTACAGCCCTGAAAAGTAAATACTAGGAAAAAATTAGCACACATGTGAAAGCATATATACTGGAAGAACATATGCCCAACACCCTGGCAAAACAGATACAGTACTGGATGGATGGAGGAGATGGTGGTGGTGATGGGTAGTAGTAGGACACTGCTACTATAAGGGAACTCTTTAGAAAATATCTTCCTAGAAAACAAAATCTTCAGCTTAAACAGAAATGCCAAACAGTCCCCTTCCAGTCTCTGATGTTCTGACTGGGAATCAATGGCAAAATAGAAGGAATCTTTTTCACTTAGTGAAGAAAAGTACAGTTGTGTACACTTAACATAAATTTAGATGTTAGAGTGTATTCGCTGTTGCAGTCATCACATTCGGGTTATCTGCTTGCAGTAGCCCTCAGTCGGCCCGATTTTCAAAGTCTTGGGTCCTGTGTCAGTTGTTGTCTCATCTTCCGTGACGTCAGGTAGTCAGGGGTATAAAGCATGAAGCCGACGCCATTACATTATATATATATATATATATATATATATATATATATATATATATATATATATATATATATAAACATATACATACACATACAGACAAGGTTATACCGCCAACAAAAAAGCAAATACACCAAAAAGCTTTTAAGCATAGTAAAGGAGAGTAGAGGTATAGCCAAAAGAAGTCAGGGGGCTGGGGGGAGGGTAACCAGGACTGCAACAGTGAATACACTTGAACATCTACATTTATGGTAAGTGTACACAACTGTGCTATGTTCTTCATGTTTCACTGTTGCAGTCATCACATTTGGGTAGATTCCCAAAGCTAAGTATGGGAGGAGGAATTCAGACAGCATTAGGACCAGCTATAAGGCCCTGCAAGATTGCAGTGGCAAAGCCAGCTCTGGATTTAGAGAAAATTGGCAAATGGTAATGCTTACTGGCAAATGGTAATGCTTGATGAAAGTATGTACAGAACTCCAGATAGCAGCTTCTAGGATGTCTCTGGTAGGGGACACTTCTGAGAAAGGCTGTACAGGTAGATGCAGCCCTGGTTGAATAGGGTCTAATCCCCTGTGGGATAGGTTTTTCCATGGTGCTTATAGCAAAAATGAATGCAATGGCCTATCCATTTAGAAATGGTTTGCTTTGAAATAGCCTTCCCCTCTGCCCCTGCAGCAAATGCCACCAGCAGTTGTTCAGATTTCCTTTGAGGTTTAGCCCTGACCAAGTAAAATCAAAGTTGTCTGTGCACATCTAAGGAATGCAGTATTCATTCCCCTTTGTTCTGTGGATTTGAAAAGAAGGTTGGCAAATTAATGTCTTGATTAAGAGCCACACTGGATACCACCTTGGGCATGAAGGAGGGACTGGTCCTGAGGGACACCCTGTCCGCATGAAAGATGATGAAAGGCGCCACTGTCATAAGGGCCTGTAATTCAGATACCCTTCTTGCTGAAGTGATTGCTAAAAGGAAAGCGGTTTTCCAAGAAAGGAAATTTAACTCTGCACTTGCAGCTGGCTCAAAAGGAGGAATAGTTAGTTTTTCCAATGCAAAGTTAAGGTTCCAGGCTGGAATTGGGGCTCTCCTGGGTGGTATTAAGTTTTTGGCCCCTCTGAGGAACTGCTTGAGCAGTGTGTGAGAAAAGAGAGGTCGTTCTGTGTTGTAATGAGCTGAAATGGCTGAGGTGTGAATTTTGATGGAGAAAAAGGAAAGGCCATTGTGAAGCATCTCAGTTAAGTACTGAAGAATCTGAGGTAAATTGGGTGCTGTTGTGGCCATCCCTGGAGTTTGGTTCCAGGCACAGAATCTTTTCCATTTTTCAGCATAAGATTTTCTAGTACTAGGCCTTCTTGCCTATAAAATGACATTCAACACTTGTTTACTGAGGGATGGTGAAGTACAGTTGTGTACACTTACCATAAATGTAGATGTTCAATTGTATTCACTGTTGCAGTCATTACATTTGGGTAATCTGCTAGCAGGTTGCCCTCAGTCGGCCTGATTAACAAAGTCTTGGGTCCTGCGTCAGCTGCTGTCCCTTCTTCCATGATGTCAGGTCGTCAGGGGTATAAAACATGTAGCCGACACCATTACATCAGTTTTTGTTGCCCCAGATGTCAGGTGTCCCCCTAATGGGGAGCAAATAAACACAAAAACACAAAAATATACCTCCTACCAAAAGCAAATACAGCAAGAAGGCTTTTAAGCATAGTAAAAGAAAGGAGAGGTATAGCCAGAAAAAACTAGGGGGGTGGAGGGAGGGTAAAGTACAATTTTGTACCTACCATAAATGTAGATGTTCGAGTGTTCACCCTGCTGCGGTCATCACATTTGGGTTATCCTGCCGTCAGGCGGTCCCGCATCGGCCAGAGTTCCAAAGTCTTGGTCCGGCGTCGGTTGCTGTCACTTCCTCCCTGTCGTCAGTGCACCAGGGGTATACAAGAGGCATCTGACGCAATTTTCTTCAGTTTTTCTTGCCCCAGATGTCAGATGCCCCCAATAGGTAGGCAATACATATTGCTATATAAAAATATACAAGTAAAAATAAAACAATGCTTTCAGTCACAAGCAAATACACCACAGAGGTTGTATAGGATAGAAAGGTATGGATAAGTCCAGCTAGCTCAGAGGGGATGGAGGGAGGGTAACCTGGACTGCAGCAGGGTGAACACTCTAACATCTACATTTATGATAGGTTCAAAACTGTACTATGTTCATCGTGTTACCCTGCTGCAGTCATCACACTTGGGTTGAATCCCAAAGCTAAGGATGGGTGGTGGAGTTAAACAGGGTTAGAAGAAGCTAGTAGGCCCTGCAAAACTGCAGTGGCAAAACCAGCTCTAGTCTTAGAATATAGAGGTAACTGATAGTGTTTGGTGAAGGTGTGCACTGAACTCCAAGTTGCAGCTTCCAGAATATCCTTGGTTGGCACCCCCCTGAGAAAGGCTGCTGATGTAGCTGTAGCCCTGGTGGAGTGGGGCCTAATGCTAGCAGGTACCAGTTTCCCATGACACGTGTAGCAGAAACGTATGCAATGTCCTATCCATTTTGAAATGGTCTGTTTTGAGATAGCTTTTCTTTGTGATCTTGCAGCATAGGCTACAAAGAGCTGGTCAGAGTTTCTGAAAGCCTTAGTTTTATCCAAGTAGTAACGTAATTGTCTGTGAATGTCCAAAGAGTGCAGGAGTCTTTCTCCTTTGTTCTGGGGATTTGGAAAAAAGGTGGGCAAATGAATGGTTTGGTTTAGGGCCACACTGGATACCACCTTTGGCATAAAGGAAGGGTTAGTTCGCAGAGAGACTCTGTCTTGATACAAAATGAGGAAAGGCTCCACTGCCATTAGTGCCTGTAGCTCTGAGACTCTTCTAGCTGAAGTTATTGCTAGCAGCAGGGAAGTTTTCCATGAAAGAAACTTTAAATCAGCTGAGAAAGCTGGTTCAAAGGGCGGCAGTGCAAGTTTTTCCAGAACAAAGTTGAGATCCCAAGTAGGTGTTCGTGCTCTCCTGGGCGGTCTTATGTTCTTAGCCCCTCTGAGGTACTGTCTTAGGAGTGGATGTGAAAATAAAGGAGGATCCGTGTTGTAATGAGCTGAAATTGCCGAGGCGTGGATCTTAATAGATGAAAAGGAAAGTCCTTTGTGCAACATCTCAGTTAAATATTGTAGAATCTGAGGAATGTTTGGATCAAGGGGATTTTGGCCTTTAGCCTGGTTCCAGGCGCAAAATCTTTTCCATTTGTCTGAATAGGTTTTCCTGGTGCTGGGTCTCCTGGCCTCCAGAATGACATTCATAACAGCTTTGGATAGAGGTGTTGGTTGATTGTTTAGGTAATTTGCCATGCAGCCAGGTTTAAAGTCTTGTGCTGGCTGTGTAGAATTTGATTGTCTCGCTGGGTGAGCAGGTGAGGAATTTGTGGTAAAATCTATGGTGGGCAGTGGGCCATGTTCTTTAGAATTGGATACCAGTGCTGGCGTGGCCAGTCTGGTGCAATGAGTATCATTTATGGCCTCTCTAATCTGACTTTCAGCAGCACCTTTGCTGGAAGAGGCAGTGGAGGAAAGGCATACACTGTTAATGTTTTCCAACTGAATGAGAGGGCGTCCACTTTCCAAGCTTGTGGGTGGAATGTCCTTGTACAAAATTTTTGAAGTTGGTAGTTTTGGGGGTTGGCAAACAGATCTATGTCTGGGCGTCCCCATTTTTGAGTTATCATTGCAAAGACTTGTGGATCCAGTCTCCACTCGTGGGGATCCATGATGTTTCTGCTTAGGTCGTCTGCCAATGTGTTTTTCTTTCCTGGCAGGAACTGTGCTTGTAGTTGAACTTGGTAAGACAGTGCTGTGTTCCACAAGGTCATTGCTTGCCTGCATAGAGGGTAGGAATGTGTGCCCCCTTGCTTGATGTACCACATTACTGTGGTATTTGTTCATCTATTATTAGTTGTCCTGGGTGTAAGAGGTCCTTGAACGCTGTTAGGGCATTCTGTACTGCTAGCATTTCCTTTTGATGGATATGCAGATGCCTTTGATCTGTAGTCCATTTGCCCTGAATGCACTGTCCTGCTATGTGTGCTCCCCAGGCATAGTCCGATGCATCTGTTGTCATAGTTTGCCTGGCTGTGGGTAATGTGAAAGGCTGACCCTTGTTAAGGTGACATGCCTGTGCCCACCATAGAAACTCCTGCTGAAGGCAGGGAATGAGTGGTATCATTGTTTCCAAGCTGTGGCTGTGCTGAGTCCATACGCTTTTCAGGTACCATTGTAATTTCCTCATGTGCAGTTTTGCAAATGGTATTAGTAGTATGCAAGATGCCATGAATCCCAAGGCCTGCAGAATTTTTCTTGCAGGGAGTTGGGTCTTTGTTGCCATTATTTTGAAATAATGAGTCAGCTGTTGTTGCTTGTCTGGCGTGAGATAAGCCATCTGGACCGTTGTATTCAAGCTGGCACCCAGGAATATTATGTTTTGTGAGGGCACTAGTTTTGATTTCTTTTTGTTTACTGTGTACCCTAGGCAACTTAGAAGGTGTTTGACAAATGCCAGATGTTTTAAAAGAATGTCCTTGCTTTCTGCTTGAATAAGGCAGTTGTCCAGGTATGGGTATATTTGAATTCCTCTTTGTCTGCAGTATGCAATTACTGGTGCCAGGCATTTTGTGAAGACCCTGGGCGCAGTAGATAAGCCAAAGGGCAGTGCAGAGAATTGATAATGGGTTGAACCTGCAATGAAGCGGAGGTATCTTCTGCAATTTTGTCTGAAAGGGACATGCAGGTATGCCTCCTTGAGATCCAACGTTACTAGCCAAGCCTTCTTGCCCAGCATGGGAAGAAGCTGCTGTAGTGTTAGCATCTTGAATTTTGGTACTTGCAGATAGGTGTTCAGAATTGAAAGATCCAGAATGGGTCTCCATGCTTTGTCCTTTCTGGGGACTAGAAAGAAAGAAAGAGTCTCGAGTAAAATCCTTGTCCTTGCTTATGTGTAGGTACCTGTTGAATGGCTCTCATGTCCATGAGAGCTGTAATTTGTTTTTGTGCCTCTGCCCATTGATTTGGGGACAGGTTTGGCATTTCTTTTATCCTTGGCAAGGTATAAAAGTGGAATATGTATCCTTGTGAGACAATGTTTAGGACCCAGGAAAACTAGGAGAGGACCCAGTAGGCAGTACAGCTTTCGCCACAAAGAAACAAATAGGAAGCCACAAGAGTACAAAAATTTAATAGAGTGAAGCGCTTTTCGTCTGCTCGACTAGCAGACTTCATCAGACAAATACATGTGCCATTGATTGTAATTTATACCTATGATGACATCATTAATTGGCAACAATGCAATTAACTTATAACCAATAAAGCATAGCAGAAACATAAGCTAAAAACAACAGCATGTTCTTAAACAACTACATCCTAGTGTTAATCAAATGTTTAAAATAAATAAACAAATTTGACTAGTTAAATAATTATTACAATAAAAATTATTATTATTAAAAATGTATAAAAAATAATAAATGAAGCTGGATATAAATTGAATTAGGTGAATTTAGAATAAAATAAAATAAATCCATTCCCCACAGCACTAAGTATAAGTCACATAGTTAGATAAATATAACTTCAATGGAGTCCATACTGCATAGGTGGTCACATATTAATTAGGTAAATAAATAAATAAATAAATAAGTAAGTAAGTGAATAAATAAATAAATAAATAGATAAGTGAGCTGAACACTACCTAGAGCTACCAGAACAGTTCCAGAAACCACATATATAGTACTCATAGAGGTACATAATTCGACTAAAGTGGCTAGTGTATTTACATGATGGAACTGACCAAACTCACTATTAAATCATACAAGAATCAAAAAGGAACGAAAACAAAAACCAAAATTCAAAAGGCAAGTTAGAAAAAATAAATAAATAAATAATTAAGTGATACACAGTAATCATTGGCCTAAAGTAACTGATTGACATACATTATAAATGTTTTTGCTATGCTTTATTGATTAGGCACCTCACTGAAAACCGGAGAACTGACGACAGGCCCGGCAGAGGCCTCGGAGTCTGGCTTGGTTCTAGGCTGCCTGTCCTTATCCTTGCGTTTTTTATGCATGCCGGTCGTCGGCTGCTCCGACGGCATGATATAATTAAATTTCCTACCAAAGTAATGTCGTGCGAAGTCAAAACGGCGTTTGATAGTTAGTTTATTAAACCTAGCACAAAACCGACAACCTGGGACGTCGTGGTCTGGGCCTAGGCAAGGAATACAATAAGAATGGAAGTCCTTATGTTCCACAAGAAATACAATTGTTAACTTCTTCTGACATCGGACTGAGGCAAGAAAAGGTTCCCCAACGGGGTACTTAGCTTTATTGAAGACTTCAGACTGAAATTTGATTTGAAAATCTCAGGTGTCAGCCGACCGGCACTTGCGAACTGCTTCTGCTTCGGGTACCACGCGGCAAGAAAGACTGAAGAAAATGGCGTCGGATGCCTCTTATATACCCCTGGCGCACTGACGTCAGGGAGGAAGCGACAGCAACCGACGTCGGACCAAGACTTTGGAACTCTGGCCGACTGACGGCAGGATAACCCAAGTGTGATGACTGCAGCAGGGTAACACGATAAACATCCAGGACTGCAACAGTGAATACACTCGAACATCTACATTTATGGTAAGTGTACACAGCTGTACTATGTTCATCGTGTTTCACTGTTGCAGTCATTACATTTGGGTAGATTCCCAAAGCTAAGGTTGGGAGGATGGATTTATTACAGCATTAGGACCACCTATAAGGCCCTGCAAAACAGCAGTGGCAAAGCCAGCTCTGGATTTAGAGAAAATTGGTAAGTGATAATGCTTGGTGAAAGTATGAACTGATCTCCAGGTAGCAGCTTCTAGAATATCCATGGTAGGAACACCTCTGAGAAAGGCTGCTGAAGTAGATGCAGCCCTGGTGGAATGAGATCTGCTACCCTGGGGGATAGGTTTTCCATGGTGCTTATAACAGAAATGAATACAATGGCTTGACGTCAGGGAAGAAGCGACAGCAACCGACGCCGGACCAAGACTTTGGAATTCAGGCCGACTGCGGGACCGCCTGACGGCAGGATAACCAGAGTGTGATGACTGCAGCAGGATAACACGATGAACATGCAGATGCAGCCCTGGTGGAATGAGATCTGATCCCTTGGGGGATAGGTTTTCCATGGTGCTTATAACAGAAATTAATACAATGGCTTATCCATTTAGAAATAGCCTGCTTTGAAATTGGTTTTCCCTCTGCCTCTGCAGTAAATGCCACCAATATTTGCTCACATTTTCTTAGAGGTTTTGTCCTGTTTAAGTAAAATCTAAGTTGTCTGTGTACATCTAATGAATGCAAAATCCGCTCACCCTTGTTCTGTGGATTAGAAAAGAAAGTTGGCAGATGAATGGTCTGATTTAGAGCCACACTGGATACCATCTTAGGCAAGAAGGATGGATTGGTCCTGAGAGCCACCCTGTCCGGATGAAAAATAATGAAAGACTCCACTGCCGTAAAAGCCTCTAATTCTGAAATTCTTCTAGCTGAAGTGACTGCTAAAAGAAAAACTGTTGTCCAGGAGAGAAATTTTAAGTCTGCACTAGCAGCTGGCTCAAAAGGAGGTATTTTTCCAAAACAAAATTGAGGTCCCATGTCTCCTGGGAGGTCTTAAATTTTTGGCCCCTCTGAGGTGCTGCTTTAGCAGAGGATGAGAAAAGAGGGGAGGCTCTGTGTTGTAATGAGCTGAAATGGCAGAGGTATGGATTTTTACAGAAGAAAAAGATAGGTCCTTGTGAAGCATCTCAGTTAAATATTGAAGAATCTGAGGAATATTGGGCATTGCTGTGCTTATTCCTTGTGCTTGGTTCCAGGCACATAATCTCTTCCATTTGTCCGCATAAGATTTTCTAGTACCAGGCCTTCTAGCCTCCAAAATGACATCCATCACAGGTATGCTAAGAGATGTAACTGGTGAAATTAGTTGATTAGCCATGCTACAAGATTCAGAGTTTGGTGCCAAGTGTGCAGAATTTGATAGCTCTGCTGAGACAGTAGGTAAGGTGTCAGAGGTAGGTACCACAGAGGAAAATGCAACATATTGCGTAGGAGCGGGTACCAGTGTTGGCGAGACCAGTCTGGAGCAATCAGTATAATTTATGGTTTTTCCTGTCTGACTTTTAGTAAGACCTTGGAGAGCAGGGGCAGAGGAGGAAAGGCATAGACTGATAGGTTTTTCCAGCTGAAGGACAAAGCATCTACATTCCAAGCTTTTTTTTGATGAATTCTTGTGCAGAATTTGTCCAACTGATAGATCTTTTTGCTTCTCCCCAAAACTATGTCTGGGCTCCCCCACTTGCGTGTCAACATGCTGAAGATTTGGGATCCAGTTTCCATTCATGTGGGTCCATAAGATTTCTGCTTAGTGTGCTTGCCAGAGTATTTTGCTTTCCTGGCAGGAATTGAGCTTGTAGATGTATTTGGTAAGTCAAGGCAGTGTTCCACAATGTCATGGCTAATCTGCAAAGGGGGTAGGAATGGGTACCCCCCTGCTTGTTTATGTACCACATGACTGTGGTGTTGTCTGTTTTTATCAGTAGTTGTCCTGGATAAAGATAGTCCTTGAAGGCTGTCAGAGCATCCTGTACAGCTAACATTTCTTTCTGGTTGATATGTAGGTGCATTTGATTTGGGCTCCATTGGCCCTGAATGCATCTCTCTGCCAGATGCGCCCCCCAAGCATAATCCGATGCATCCGTAATCAGGGTTTGGGCGGCAGGGGGTGGAATAAATGACAGTCCCTTGTTTTGGTTGCAGGCCTCTGCCCACCATAGGAACTTTAGCTGCAGGCAAGGAATGATAGGAATCATTGTTTCCAGGCTGTGACAATGGTGACTCCATAAGCTTTTTAGGTACCACTGAAGTTTCCTCATATGCAGTCTTGCATATGGAATTATTAGAATGCAGGAGGCCATGAACTCCAAGGCCTGCAGAATTTGTCTTGCACATAAGCTGGGTTTTTGTGGCCACCTGTTTGAAGTCATCAATTGAATTTGTTTTTCTGGCATAAGTCATCTGGGTAGTTGTGTTCAAGCTTGCACCCAGGAATGTAATTTTTGAGAGAGTACCAGTTGTCATTTCTTTTTGTTGATGGTGTACCCTAGACAAGTTAGAAGTCTTTTTACAAATGCCAGATGTCTTAGAAGAGTGTCCTTGTTTTCTGCCTGAATTAGACAATCGTCCAGGTATCGATAAATTTGAATATTTCTTTGTCTGCGAAATGCAATTACTGGTGTCAGGAACTTTGTGAAGACCCTGGGCGCAGTAGATAAGCCAAAGGGCAGTGCAGAGAACTGGTAATGCAAATAGCCTACTTTGAAGCAGAGGTATCTTCTGCAAGATTCCCTGATTGGGATATGCAGGTAAGCCTCTTTTAAGTCTAGAGTTATGCAGGTAAGCCTCTTTTAAGTCTAGAGTTACCAACAAGGTATCCTTGCCTAGCATAGGCAGTAACTGTTGTAGTGTCAGCATCTTGAATTCTGGAATGTCCAGAAATGTAATTAGAATGGATAAGTCCAGAACTGGATGCCATAGGTAGGTACTAGGCTATTGGCCCCAGGGCCTATATAAGCCTAGCCAAAGGTACCCTTGCTTTCGCCACCCAAGAAAATTATTTGCTCGAGAGCCACAGAAGTGATCCCTGGGGTAAATTTCCTATCTCCCATCCAATCAAGATTTTTCTTGAAGAGTGCTAATGAGGAGCTTTGCTCGATATAGATAGGTAGTTTGTTCTAGAGTATGGGAAGTCTCTGGGACAGGAATCTATCCCATGATTTGTCTTTTCTGGATACCAGGAAAAGTCTCGAGTAAAATCCTTGTCCCTTTTCCTTTTCTGATACTGGTTGAATATTTGTATTTTATTTATTTTATTTTTATTTTACATTTGTTAACCGGGCTAGTCTAACTGGATATATTTCCATTTTCAGTAGAGGCCCGGGGAGAAAAGCTCCAGAGAAACAAAATAAAAATTTAAACATTTAAAAATTAAAAAATAATTAAAAAACAGTTAAAAATTAAAAATCAATATGAATACATAATAAATGAATGGATTTCAATAGAAGATTATTCAAAAAGCAGGAAGTAATTAGAATACAATAAATTACAGCAGTATTACTAGAGTAATGTAGGCATTTACAATAGTAGAGGTGACAATACGTATAGGATAATTCAATATGCAGTGAGATGCATGTAGACTATCAGCATATTAACACGATAGAGATTTTTAGAGCATTAAGCAGGATAGATTACATCAGTACGTTGAATTCTGTAAACCAGTTACAGTCCTACCGCAAAGAATGTGAAATAGGTAGAGGTTCAAGAGGAGAAATATTTGTAGTGAAGGAGAAGATTAATCAGGGTTGCTACAGGGGCATAGCCAGTTTGTTATGAGGTGTCTTTTGAGGTTTTGTTTAAAGAGAGGCAGTGAAGAAATTAAAGTTAGGTCATTTAAGTTCCAGTTTTTTCCCCCAGAGTTGGAAAACAGAAACTCCAACTCCAGCCATGTTGTAAGACGTGGTTATGCTAGCAAGACGTTTGCTGGAAGAGCGAAGAGAATTTAGATTTTTGTAGGGGATTATGAGATTGGAAAGTATAGGAGTGCTGTTAGGTTTATAAAATATCTTGTGGGCAATGGTGAGTTGGGAGAGTTTCAATTGGTTTTGAAATTCAAGCCAGCCTAGCTGCGTTAGATTCAGACAATGGTGAGTTCTAAAAGGATTTCCGGAGGCAAATCTGGCAACGCTATTATAGGAATTAGCTAGTTTGATGAGATTATTTTTCTTTAGATTAGTGTATATTGGTGAAGCATACAGAAGAGTTGAAATTAAAGGGAGTGTGCAATCTTAGTTCTGGCTATTGGTGTTAGGAAAGGTTTAATTCTATATAAGGAGCCTATTTTTCTATTGACAGTTTTGATGGCGTTATTTATGTGGCTGTCAAATGTAAGGTTATTGTCAATAGTAATTCCTAGCGATTTAGTGGTAGAATCGGGAAATATACTTGTGCCATTATTGGAGATGACAGAGAATTCTATGGGGGAGGATTTGCTGGTGGGTGTGAAGAGAAGGAGTTTAGTTTTTTTGGCATTGAGCAGGAGGCAACGTTTAATGAACCATGTTTCAACTATGTTGAAAACATTCTGAGTAAGAGAATGTAGATCATTTGGGGAGTTTGCTGAGCATATTAGTGTAGAATCATCTGCATACTGAATGCAGGTGGCTTGTGGAATGGCTACATGGAGGTCGTTGATAAACAGTGAGAAAAGAAGTGGACCTAGAATAGAGCCCTGAGGGACACCGAGTGTGACAGGCAGAAGGGATGATATATTATTTTCCCACAGAACTGCCTGCTGCCTATTGGTAAGGTAAGACTTGAACCATTGAATTGCCAGGCAGTCAAGGGAAAGGGATTCAAGAATGAATAGCCACCATATTCATGAGGAACATAACTTGTTTCTGGGCCTCTGCCCACTGATTTGGAGGCAGATTTGGCCATCCGTTTGGGATTGGCAACGTGTGGAAATGAAATCTGTATCCCTGGGATACTATATTTAAAACCCACTTGGTCCTGGGTAATTAGTTGCCAGTTTCACGCATGAAGTGCCAGTTTTCCCCCAAAGGGGCGTTCAAAAGATAAGTGCTTGGTGACTGCAGTGGAAAGACATTGAGACTGTTTACCATAGGAAAGTGCCTTGGTACTTCCAGATTTGGAGGCACCCCACTGCTTTGTTCTATAAGTTCCTTGTGACTGAAACCTGGAGCCTTTGGAATGTCTGGGTTTGACCTGAGCGGCTCTGGTGGGTACTGGAAAGGACCAGTTCTTAGTAGGCCAGTGCCTACTGAACCTGGGTGGCTGCACTTGTAGGAAATCTTTTACAGTTTGCATAGATTTAGCTTTACCTTTCATCTTTTTCAGAACTTCTTCTGCCCTATTACCAAACAGGCTGTCCTGTTGTAAAGGAGCATCCAACAATTTTGCTTTAACATGATTAGGCAGAGTTTGCTCCTTGAGCCAAGCATGCCTTCTCATCACAGATCCAGTTACAGCGGCCCTAAGAGACCTCCAAGGAATCAAAACCACATTGTAAAGTACGTTTTCCAACTTATTCCAGCTGAATGCAGTAAATCCTGCAGCTCTTTAATTTTCCACAGTCAGAAATCAACATCATTTTCCGTTTAAGCAAGCCCATGACATGCAGCTGATATTTAAGCATATGAAATTGACAATTTAAAGCCCTGATTGCCAAGGTTGCTGACGTGTAAACCTTCTTACCCCATCTATTCAGAGTCCTGGAATCTCTATCAGAGGGGGTAGGATTTTTAGCAGTAGAAGCCTTAATGCCCTTGGGACCCTGAGAAATGGTTTCAGGGTCAGCAGTAGGGTTTTTCAAAAGGAATTTGTGGGAGTCAGGAACCCTGTAATATCGGTCTGGCTTACTAGGAGCCGGAGGCAGGGAATCAGGAGCCATGCTGGATTCTGAGAAAACATCAACAATATCTAGAACAGGAGGTATAGCCAAAGGCCTATGCTGAGCAAGGAGGAGGAAATCCCTAAGCCTCTTTTTAGATTTCTAGAAATCCTGACTCTCCCAGTGAAAGTCCCTTAAGGTATGCAAAGTTTCTCCAAAAGAAAAATCCTCAGGAGGAGAAGCAGAAGGGATGGAATCTTCTGCATCAGAATCCTCATAAGGTGGAATAGATAATTCCTGATCAGAAGAGGAGTCAAAAGAAATAGAAACCTGATCTGAAGATTCAGTCAGTAACTTGCCTAGGCCGCTTAGCAGGAGGGGGATGAGTACCCCTGATCAAGGTAACAAAATCCTCAGCCATTTTGATCATTTGTATTTTAGGCATAGGGGCCTGTACACATGGCCCAAGCGTCGTTTTTTTAGACAAAGAAGTAAATTTTGGCCTTAGTTTTGAAGATGGCATTGGTTTAATATGCAAATCTTTAGGTCTGAAAACACCCTCAGAAGCCAGTGCCTGCTCAGCGGCTCCGGACCCATCTAAGGTAGAGAAATCCGCGGGTTTAATACTTCAAGTGTCTCGTGGCATACCAGACTCCGAATGGGTCTCAGTAGAGGCCTGCGAATCAAAAGTAGCGGGTATCAGGGGCTGCTAAAGCGCCTCACTGAGTACCGACGACTGGCTTAGGAGAAGCTTTGTCATCGGTTTTGGACCTCGGTCTGTCTCTGTCTTTTTCTTTGCGTTTTTTAGGTATTCCGGTAGTCTGATTGCTAACAGACGACATTTCTAGATAGTTAAATCTTGAGCCAAAATATTTAGAAGCAAAAATATACTGACGCTTAATAGTGCATTGATTAAATTTAGCACAAAACCGACAGCAAGACACATTGTGGTCAGGGCCTAGGCAAGGAATACAGTACAAATGAAAATTCTTATGAGGTATTTGCTTCCCACAAGTAATGCAATTATTAAAATTTTACTGACATCGGTAAGGAGCAAGAAAAAGTTTCCTCAATGGGGTACTTAGCTTTAAGTTGAAGATTTCAGTTCTGAAACTCAAAAATGAAAATTTCAGGAGTTGACCGACCGGCACTTGCGAACTGCTTCTGCTTCAGGCACTGCGCGGCAAGAAAGACTGATGAAAATCGCGTTGGCTGCATGTTTTATACCAGACGACCTGATGTCACGGAAAAAGGGACAGCAACCGACGCAGGACCCAAGACTTTGTTAATTGGGCCGACTGAGGGCAACCTGCCAGCAGATTACCCCAAATGTAATGAATGCAACAGTGAAACACGAAGAAAGTACAGTTGTGCACCTACCATAAATGTAGATGTTACAGTGTATTCACTGTTGCAGTCATTACACTTGGGTTATCCTGCTGGCAGGCTACCCGCAGTCAGCCTGAATTCCAAAGTCCTGGTCCGGATGCTGCCGACGCCATTTTCGTTTTTCTTGCCCCAGATGTCAGGTGCCCCCAAAAGGGTAGGCTAAAAACATTGCTTATAAAAAAGCATGCACTAAAATAAACAATACCTTCATCTACAAGCAAATACACTACATAGGTTGTATAGAATAGAGAAGTACAGATAAGTCCCAGCAAAGAAAGGGGGATGGTGGGTGGGTAACCTGGACTGCAACAGTGAATACACTCGAACATCTACATTTATGGTAGGTACACAACTGTACTATGTTCATAGTGTTTCACTGTTGCAGTCATTACACTTGGGTTGAATCCCAAAGCTGAGGTTGGGCGGCTGGGTCTAAATAGAATTAGGAGTGGCTATAAGGCCCTGCAGAACTGCAGTGGCAAAGCCTGCTCTGGATTTAGAGTAAAGAAGCAAGTGGTAGTGCTTGGTAAAAGTGTGCACTGAAGTCCAAATAGCAGCTTTCAAAATATCCTTGATTGGTACTCATCTGAGGAAGCCTGCTGAGGTGGCTGCTGCCCTGGTCGAATTTGGCCTAATGCCCTTAGGCACTGATTTGCCATGTTCTGCATAGCAGAAACGAATGCAGTGTCCTATCCATTTTGAAATAGTCTGCTTTGAGATGGCCTTTCCTTGTGATCCTGCAGCATATGCCACTAAAAGTTGCTCAGTCTTTCTGAAAGCTTTAGTTTTGTCCAAGTAGAAGCGTAGCTGTCTGTGTATGTCCAAAAAATGCAGTTGTGTCTCCTTTTTATTCTGGGGATTTGGATAAAAAGTAGGCAAATTAATGTTTTGATTAAGAGCCACACTGGATACTACCTTTGGCATAAATGTTGCGTTTGTCCTTAAAGAATCCCTGTCGGGATGGAAAATGATAAAAGGTTCTACAGCCATTAATGCCTGTAACTCTGAGACTCTTCTTGCTGAAGTTATTGCTAGGAGCAGAGTTGTTTTCCATGATAAGAATTTTATCTCGGCTGTATTGGATGGCTCAAAAGGAGGCAGTGTGAGCTTTTCCAAGACAAAATTGAGGTCTCATGTAGGTATCTGTGCTCTCCTTAAGGGGTCTTATGTTTTGGGACCCTCTGAGGTACTGCCTTAGCAGTGGATGCGAAAAAATAGGTGGTTCTGTATTGTAATGAGCTGAAATGGCAGAGGCATGGATCTTACTTGAGGAGAAGGATAGGCCTTTGTCCAGCATCTCAGTTAGGTATTGTAAAATCTGAGGAATATTTGGAACAAGCGGGTCAATTCCTTGTGCCTGGTTCCAAGCACAGAATCTTTTCTATTTTTCCTGCATAAGATTTTCTGGTGCTGGGCCTCCTGGCTTCCAAAATAACATCCATAACTGCTTTTGAGAGAGAGTGGTTATATTATTCGCCATGCAGCCAGATTTAAGGTTCTGAGTTGGCTGTGTAGGATCCGATTGTTTTGTTGGGTCAGAAGATGAGGAATTTGAGGTAAAGTGCAGGCTGGGCCTTGAGACAGGTTCTTTAGGATTGGGTACCAGAGCTGGCGTGGCCAGTCTGGGGCAATCATTTTTGGCTTCTCTTGTCTGACCTTTAGGAGTACCTTGGGGAGGAGAGGCAGTGGAGGGAAGGCATATATACTGTTAGGGTTTTCCAGCTGAATGATACAGCATCCATCTTCCATGCTTGATTGTGATAAGTCCTTGTGCAGAATCTCTGTAATTGGAAGTTGTGAGGGGAGGCAAATGTCTGGGCATCCCCATTTCCTTGTTATCATGCTGAAGACTTGTGGATCTAGTTTCCACTCATGAAGGTCCATGAGGTTTCTGCTTAGTTCGTCTGCCAGAGTATTTGTCTTTCCTGGCAGGAATTGTGCTTGCAGATGTACTTTGTAAGTCAATGCTGTGTTCCACAAAGTCATGGCTTGCCTGCAGAGGGGGTAGGAATGTGTGCCCCCTTGCTTGTTTATGTACCACATGACTGTAGTACTGTCCGTCTTTAGCAATAGTTGTCCTAGATGGAGAAGATCCTTGAAGACTGTTAGGGCATTCTGTACTGCTAGCATCTCTATTTGATTGATATGAAGATGCATTTAGCTTGTGGACCACGTGCCCTAAATACATTTTCCTGCCATGTGTGCCACCCAGGCGTAATCTGATGCAATAGTTAATGTCTGCCTGGCTGTGGGTAAAGTGAATGGCTGTCCCTTGTTGTGATGACAGGCCAGTACCCACCATCAAAACTCCTGTTGCAGGCAGGGAATGAGGGTAATTAAGGTTTCCAGGCTGTGGTAATGTTGAGTCCAAACACCTTTTAGATACCACTGTAGCTTCCTCATATGAAGTCTTGCATATGGAATTAGCAGAATGCAGGATGCCATGAAGCCCAAAGCCTGCAGAATTTTTCTTGCTATGTTTTCGAAGTAATAAGTCAGTTGCCTTTGTTTGTCTGGCGTGAGATAAGCCATCTGGGCAGTTGTATTTAAGCTTGCACCCAGGAATATTACATTTGAGAGGGCACTAGTTTTGATTTCTTTTCGTTTACTGTGTACCCTAGGCAAATTAGTAATCTTTTTACAAACGCCAGATGCTTTAGTAGAATGTCCTTGCTCTCTGCTTGAATAAGGCAGTCGTCCAAGTAGGGATACACTTGAATTCCTCATTGTCTGCAAAATGCAATTACTGGTGCCAGGCATTTTGTGAAGACCCTGGGCGTAGTAGATAAGCCAAAGGGCAGTGCAGAGAATTGGTAGTGCATTGAGCCAGTTATGAATCTGAGGTATCTTCTGCAAGATTGTCTGATTGGGACATGCAGGTATGCCTCTTTGAGGTCCAAAGTTACAAGCCAAGCCTTCTTGCCCAGCATGGGCAGAAGTTGCTGCAGTGTCAACATTTTGAATTTTGGAACATCCAGAAAAGTATTTAGAATAGACAGGTCCAGTATTGGTCTCCATGCTTTGTCCTTTCTGGGTACCAAGAAAAGCCTTGAGTAAAATCCTTGTCCCTGCTCTTGCTGTGGTACTTGCTGAATAACCCTCATGTCCATGAGAGATAAAAATTTGTTTTTGTGCCTCTGCCATTGATTGTGTGGCAGGTCTGGCATATATTTTGCCTTTGGATGGGTGTGAAAATGGAACCTGTAGCCCTGTATAGTCATACCCTTTGGGAAAAACAAGGTAACCCCTAATTACCACATAGGTGGTAATCCATTAAACACGGAAGAAGTTATCAGGGACCTGGGGACCCAAGTTGACAGTAACCTCTCTTTTGACACTCACATTGCCAAAGTGGTTAGGAAGACCTTCTACATTGCCCACCTGATCATGAAGGGATTCACATCCAGATCAGGAGAGGTCATTGTACCCCTGTACTCTTCACTTATCAGACCAATGATTGAGTACAACGCCCATTGAATGTACCTTACCCGACACCTGCAGCAGTTGGAAAGACCCCAAAGTTCCCCACCCAAAGGATAAAGGAACTCAAACATATGTCATACGATGACCGACTTAAGAAAAACCAGCTCTATTCAGACGCATACCGCTGCTCAGAGGTGATCTGTGCCTGACATACAAGGCCATGTCCAACCCGAATTAATGGACATGCTCCACCTCAAAAATCCAAATCCACCAGAGCCACGAGCAAGAGACTTAAACCTCAACACGGATATAAATAGGACGTGCTGGAGGGACAGATTCATCACCCAGAGACTCCCTACACTGTGGAACAGAATCCCAGTCCATGTGAGGCAGAGCCCCTCACTGACTCTGTTCAAGAGAAATCTTGACGAGTGGATGGGAGATCGTAGGTTTACCCCGGGAATCATCTCTGTATCACTGCTGGACAGAGGCACAGCAAACTAATGGGTATAGTATTCTCATCCTAAGGGGTGGTGAAAGCCACACACACTCTGGCTAGGCTTATAAATGCCCTAGGGAAGATAGCCTAGTATGAACCTATGAACCTATGAGAAACAATATTCAGTACCCATTTGTCCTGGGTGATCATGTGCCAATTGTGTGAAAAAAGTGCTAGCTTTCCCCCTAAGGGTGCTGCCAAAAGACAAGTGCTTGGCATTGGCAGTGGGAAGTCATTGGGATGGTTTCCTACATGGTTGTGATTGGTCTTCTCCGCTTTTGGAGGTAGAAGCACCCCATTGTTTAGGCCTGTATGAGCCTTGGGGCTGAGATCTGCCGCTACGGCGTCTGTGTCTGCCTCTTTATGGTCCGTCTGACACTGGAAAGGACCAATTCTTAGAAGGCCAGTTCCTGCTAAATCTTGGTGGCTGAACCTGTAAGAAATCCTTTACTGTCTGCATAGATTTTGCTGTGTCCTCCATTTTCTTTAACACCTCTTCTGCCTTAACACCAAACAAAGTGTCATGCTGTAACAGAGCATCCAATAATTTTGCTTTAACATGATCAGGCAGATTTTGTTCCTTTAACCAAGCATGCCTTTGAATGACACAGCCTGTAACAGCGGCCCTGCAAGAGGCCTCTAGTGAATCAAAACCACATTGCAAAGTATGCTTTCCCACTTGTTCAGCTGCATGCAATAAATCCTGCATTTCTTTGTTTTCAGGACATTCAGAGTTTGTCTGCATTTTCTGTTTTAGCAGAGACATTAGGTATTGCTGATATTTAAGCATATGAAACTGGCAATTTAAAGCCCTTACAACCAAAGTAGCAGAGGTGTAAACTTTTTCCCCTATCTGTCCAGTGCTCTAGAATCCCTATCAGAGGGGACAGGGTTTTTTGCAGTGGAAGCCCTGACCCTTTGGGACCCTGAGAAATAGTTTCTGGGTCAGCAGCAGGATTTTTATATAGAAATTTGTGGGAATCTGGAACCCTGTAGTACCTATCTGGCTTAACTGGTGCAGGGCGTAAAGAGTCAGGAGACAAACTGGACTCCAAAAATACATCAACAACAATGTCTAGTACACGTGGAATAGCAAGAGGTCTGTGCTGAGGCAATAAAAGAAAATCTCTGAGCCTTTTTTTAGATTCTGAATAATCTTGGCTCTCCCAGTGGAAATGCTCCCTCATGGTGTGCAGGGTTTCCCCAAAAGAATAGTCCTCAGGAGGAAAGGCTGAAGGGATAGATTCTTCAGCATCAGTCTCCTCATAGGGAGGAAGAGAGAATTCCTGTTCAGAAGAGGAGTCAGAGGAAATGGAAACCTGATCAGAGGAATCATAATCCGTGTCTTGCCTAGGCCTTTTATCAGGAGGGGGATGGGAACCCCTGATCAAAGTAATTAGGTCTTCGGCCATTTTGAGCATCTGTTTCTTAGGCATGGAAGTCTGTCCAGGAGAATGCTGTACTTGTTTCTTTGTCTTTAAAGCTGTTTTAGTCTTTGTCTTGGATGCTGAGGTTGGCTTGATATAAAGCTGTGTAGGTCTGAAAACACCCTCAGAAGCCGATGCCTGCTCAGCGGCTCCGGACCTATCTGAGGGATTAATTTCCAAAGGCCCAATACCTTGAGTATCCAGAGGCCTAGTTGTCTCCACGTGGGAGTCGGAGGCGGCCTGTGGCTCTGAAGTAGTGGGTGTCAGGGGCTGCAAAAGCGCCTCACTGAGAACCGGCGAACCAGTGACTGGCCTAGAGGAGGCTTTGTCGTCGGTTTTGGACCTCGGATGCCTGTCCTTTTCTTTCTCCTTGCGCTTTTTATGAACTCCGGTCGGCTGTTACGACGGCATTATATAGTTAAACCTTCAACGGCATTATATAGTTAAACCTTCGACCAAAGTAATGAAATACAAAATCGTACCAACGCTTAATAGTGCGTTGGTTACATCTAACACAAAACCGACAACTAGCAACGTTGTGGTCAGGGCCTAGGCAAGGAATACAGTAAGAATGAAAATCTTTAGGAGGTATTTGCTTCCCACAAGAAATACAATTGTTAACTTTTTCTGACATCCATCTGGAGCAAGAAAAAAGTTTCCCCAATTGGGTACTTAGCTTTACTAAAGACTTCGGATCTGAAATTTGATTTCGAAAATCTCAGGAGTTGGCCGACCGGCACTTGCGAACTGCTTTTGCTTCCGGCACCGCGAGGCAAGAAAGACTGAAGAAAATGGCGTAAGCTGCATCTTGTATACCCCTGGCGCACTGACATCAGGGAAGAGGCGACAGCAAAAGACGTCGGACCAGGACTTTGGAATTCAGGTCGACTGCGGGTAGCCTGCCAGCAGGATAACCCAAGTGTAATGACTGCAGCAATGAAACACAATGAACATCATCTGATAATGCATGCAGCCTGCTTTGAAGCGTAGGAATCTTCTGCAAGATTCCCTGATTGGGATATGCAGGTAAGCCTCTTTTAAGTCGAGAGTTGCCAACCAGGCATCCTTGCCTAGCATAGGAAGTAAAGTACAGTTTTGTACCTACCATAAATGTAGATGTCCAATAGGTATGCATCTGCAGTCCTTACATATGGGTTTGTCCTGCCTCAGGCAGCCCTTCGGTCGGCCGGATTCCAAAGTCTGGGTCTGGCATCGGCTGATGTCGCCCTCTCCCCGACGTCAGAGCGCCTGGGGTATAAAAGCGTCAGCCGACACCATCTTCATCAGTTTTTCTTGCCCCAGATGCCAGGTGCCCTCTAAGGAAGGCTAAATTTGGAGAGATGCAAAAAATTCCAAACTTGCACAGTAATATAAAACAAATATACACCATAATATATAACCCCAGCTAGCTATAAGAGGGATAAGTACTCAGGAAATACCACAGAAGGGAAGGAGGGAGGGTAAACCTGACTGCAGATGCATACCTATCGGACATCTACATTTATGGTAGGTACAAAACTGTACCATGTCCTTCAAGGATGCATCTGCAGTCCTTACATATGGGTAGAATACCATAGCTAAACTGGGGGAGGTAGGATCTAAGAAAGGGATGGTGTAGCTAAAATGCCCTGCAGGACTGCCGTAGCAAAGCCTGCTCTGGATCTGGAATATAAGGGTAAGTTGTAATGCTTGGAAAATGTATGCACGGAGCTCCATGTAGCAGCTTCTAAAATGTCCTCGGTAGCCACCCCTCTTAAGAAGGCTGTGGAGGTGGCTGTGGCTCTGGTGGAATGTGGTCTAATGTTATCTGGCACAGTTTTGCCATGAAAACAGTAACAGAATCGAATGCAATTCCCTATCCATTTTGAAATTAAGAAGTTATGTACCTACCATAACGTTCCATGTTAGTTGTCTTCTCTCGCCTTCTTTCTTGCTTGATGGGTTTGGAGCCGATCCTCGGCTCCGACTCGGCACTTGCTAAGCTCGAGAGTCACTTTTACCAGCTCGAGGCAGCCCCATATCCCATGATGCAAGGCGGTAAGTACCCAGATCTCGTTTGATGACAAAGGGCAATAGCACCAAGCATAAAAACACTTCCAAAGGAAGAAAGAAAACTTACAGGATGGAAGAAGGACCAGGTCTGAATGGTCTTCAGCATAATAATTTCTTACAGAAAGGTCTGTCCAGGCCTGGGGGAAGGAGGGAGGGTCGCAAGAAAGAAGGCGAGAGAAGACAACTAACATGGAACGTTATGGTAGGTACATAACTTCTTAATGTTAAGTTGTCAATCTCGCCTTCATTCTTGCTTGATGAGACCGCGTCCCTAGCACCTCTATCCTGGGTGGCTCAATGGAACAGACCCTTGAGGACTGTAGAGCCAAAACTAGCTCTGTCCCTGGAGGCCAAGTCCAATTTGTAGTGGGAAACATGAGGAGTGGCCCAAGTGGCCGCTGCACAAATAGTGTCTAAAGGAAGTCTAGCTTGAAAGGCTGTAGAAGTAGCTAAGCTCCTAGTTGAATGTGCTTTAGGTTTTGAGCACAGCTGTTTTCCCCTGAGCAGATAAATTTCAGAGATGACCGAAGAAAGCCATCTAGACAAGGTCACTTTAGAAACAGGAAGGCCTTTCTTATTATCCGCATAGGAAACAAAAAGTTGATCAGATTTCCTAAATTTTTTTGTTCTGTCCAAATAATATCTGAGTTGACGGTGGACATCAAGATAATGTAGTTTTGTTCGGCTCTGTCTGAATAGTTTGGGAAAAATACAGGAGATCAATGGATTGATTCAAATTGGTCTTTGAGGCGACCTTAGGCAAAAGGTCGGATTAGTTCTCAATGATACTCTGTCTTTGTGAAAAATCAAATAGGGGTCGAACCGATAGAGCATGAAGTTCAGACACCCTCCTGGCGATGTAATAGCCACTAGGAATAAAGTTTTCCAAGAAAGAAATTTCAGGGAACAAGAAACAGCTGGCTCGAAGGGGAAGAATCAAGGATGTCAGCACTAAATTTAGATCCCACTGAGGAGGAGGATTCCTGATTGGAGGCTTTAGCAGGAAAATTCCTTTCAAGAAGGCCCTGCAGAGCCTATGGGACATAATATTGTGATCTGCGATCCCGACATGAAAGTTCGAGATAGCAGCCAATTGAACTCTGACTGTGGAAGAAGAGGAGCCTGCATGAAAAATCTCTGCTAAGAAGTCCAGGACTGCCTGAACAGGGGCAGTGAAAGGATCAATACTCTTGGCCTTAGCCCAATAAGAGAAACGTTTCCATTTGCTTGCATAAATCCTCCTGGTAGAGGATTTTAAAGAAGCTACTATGATGTCTCTAACTGGGTTAGAGATCAAAGGAAGCCTGGCTAAGGAAGGAAGTGGAGCAACCATGCTGTGAGGTTGAGAGAAGGGATAGACCGGTGCAGCTGAACGGATTGGTGAATCAGAAGATCTGGCACTGGGTCCAGATGCCACGGCTGAACCAAAAGGTGACGATGGAGGAACGGAACCAAACTTGTCGAGGCCAGTAAGGGCAATGAGAATCAATTTGGCTCTCAAAGCGGTTGCCTTCTGGATAACTTGAGGGATCAGAGGAAATGGAGGAAGGCATAAAGAAGTCCCTGGGGCCAATCCTGGGTCAGAGCGTCTCTGGGGATGGCCTGGAAGAGGAAGAGAGAGAAGAAGTCTGGGCATTTGCTGTTTTGGGGAGTAGCAAAAGATCGCAACATGGACGACCCCATTCCAGAAAAATCTCTTCCGCTATAGATTGCTTGAGAGACCACTCGTGAGGCATGAGAATAGCTCTGCTCAATCTGTCCGCTACAATGTTGGTTTTCCCAGGGATATGCGTTGCTACCAGAAACCGATGAGAGGAGATTGCCCATTGCCATAGTCTGAGCGCTTCTCGACACAAGGGGTAGGACTTGGTTCCGCCCTGTTTGTTGATATACCAAACTACAGACATGTTGTCTGTGTGGACTGCAATTGTCCCTACGGGAAGAAAGTCGTTGAGGGCTTGCAACGTTAAAAGCACTGCTCTCATCTCCAGGACATTTATGTGCAGGTGGTATTGAACGGCTGCCACGTCCCATGAACCATCCTGCCCTGATAATGACCCCCACCCGATCAGGGAGGCATCCGTGGTGACAGTGGCTACCGGGATGGGGGTACAAAGTGTCTGCCTTGGTGAACCTGGGGAGATGTGATCCACCAAGCAAGATGATCTTTGCAAGTCTGTGTCACCAGAATCTGGTGACGCATTGGAAGTTGTTGAACGACCACTGTGTGAACAGCATCCACTGAAGAAGGCGCATGTAGAAGCGAGCCAGGGAAGAAGAGTAATGGCCGCAGCCATGAGGCTAATACCTTTAGAACCATTCTGGCCTGTACTTTCTTGTTGGCCAGAATGATCCTGACTTGACTTTGAATGTCTGAAACTCTTTGATCTGTAAGGGTAGCTGACATCGAACAGTGTTTAAGTTTGCGCCTATGAAAGTAATAGACTGGCAGGGCGATAAGGATGACTTTTCGAAGTTTATCGAGATGCCCAAAAGAGTACAAAGCTTTATTGTGTAATCCCTGGCTTGAATAAGCTGATGCCTGGTGGTGGCTGAAAGGAGCCAGTCGTCGAGATACGGAAACACCTGGAATCCTTGACGTCTCAGGTGAGCGTGACCACTGCCATGCATTTGGTGAACACTCTGGGGCTGTAGTGAGACCAAAGGGCAGGGCTCTGAACTGGAAATGACTGGACCCCAGCCAAAGCGGAGAAATCTCCTGGGCGTCTGTGGATTTTGATGTGATAGTACGCATCCTGAAGATCTATTGAGCACATCCAGTTGTCCTTCTGTAAGAAGGGCAGAATTGACTGAAGAGTGACCATTCGGAATCTTGTCTTCCTCACAGACTTGTTGAGTCTGCTGAGATCCAATATTGGTCTCCAGTCTCCCGTCTTTTTGGGACCAAAAGAACCTTGAGTAGATTCCGGCTCTGAATGATCTGTCGTAACTGGCTGAATGGCTCATTTTTGCAGAAGTTTTAAGACTTCTAACTCTGCAATTTCCCTTAGACCGGGTGGTACATCTGGAAGGGAATTTGAGTGATAGAAAGGACTTTCCTCGAAAGGAATTTTGTAACCCTCGGATATGATCGACTGTACCCATCTGTCTTGAGTGAGGGAACGCCAGGCTTCTGGGTACAGCGATAGTCTTCCCCGACTGCCTCCAAGGATGGACAGCCGGGCAACATCTCAGGGATGCTGAAAGGGCTTGTCAGAGAGAGGCTCTCTGTTTCCCTGGTTTTGGACCCCTCTGCCTCTAGAGCGTCTGTTGTTGTTACCCCTCTGCCTCTAGGGGTAAACTGACCACGTGAATCCGCGTGACTCCTTGGGATTTCTGGAACCACATTTTGCCACCTTTCTGTCCTTTGGGGTAATGTCTAGAAGGGGTGGAAAACGGACTCCTACGGCAGAAAGAGTCTTGCCGTCCTGCTCACACCTGGTCAAAGTTTCCTTCACTTGAGGGCCAAACAAAGCTGACCCATCAAAGGGAGAATTTGTGAAGGACGCCTTAAAGGGATCTGCAAAGTCACATAGCCGCATCCAGGCTTGGCGTCTAAGGGCCACACCTGCACCTGCGGCCCTACTGCTCCATCAGCAGCATATGATATAAGCCGCATGGAGGAGTTTGCAATGGAATTAAGGGTTCCTAGCTGCGAAGCAATTTTTCCTGAGCTCCTGCAGCTGTAGGATCCTGTACAACATCACCTAGCTCCTTAAGGATATCCCTTTGGAGTCTGGTGAAGTGACATAGGTAATTCAGCGAGCATAGCAAAGGTCGCTGAGGAAAACATCCGCTTACGTACCTATCCATGGTCCTAGAGTCCTTATTAGGAGGATGGGCCAGTGCGGAAGGATCTGCAAGTTCCTTTTGGTGGCAGCAGCCACCACCATGGCATCAGCGGGGACACCCTTAGTGAGGAATTGCTTATCACACGGGCAGTAATAAATTTTGAAGGCCTCCTAGGGACTGGCTCTACAGAGTCAGGAGCAGCCCACTTCGGGCAATAACTTGCATAAGGGGTGAAGGCGGAGACACCCAGGAGGTGGAGGGCCGAGATCCAAACGCCTCTAGGTATACTGACTCATCCTCAGAGGGATTATTGGTGGGCCAGTTTCCCTCTGTTTAAGAAGTTCTAGGATGTCTGAGAAGGAGACATCCTCAGAGGGGATCTTGGGGATCCCTCTGACTCATCTAAGTCAGTATCTGAAGTGATAGACTCGGGAGTCTATATGTTTCCTCTTACAAGTCCTCTTTCTAGGAGGATCTCCCGAAACATCAGGAGAATCCTCGGAAGAGGGGATATTCCCAATGGGGAAACCTGAGGCGGAGGATCTCTGGGTCCTGTAGCAAGAGAAGTGGCAGAGATGTCAACAGGCACTACAGAGGGAGGAGCTAAGGGAACAGACTGCTGGCTGATACCAGTGGCCAGCACACTCTTCATTACCTCGAATGCTCCCCTCCCAGGAAGGTCCGAGAGAACCCGTTCCGAAGAGCTAGGAACTCCAGGGACCACCGAAGGGAAGTCTCGAGGCAGAGGTTGGAACCGAGCTCACCAACGACGAGGCTCCAAGGGGAAGAGCGGGTTGGGACAAGGTGCCGATGCCACTCACCCCTCGGAGGAGACCATGGAAGCCCGGCCACGAATCCCTCTAAGGAAGGTCTCAAGAGGAGATAAGAGTAGAGGCTGAAGGAACAGAAGGGGGTATCTGTCCTTCAGCCGTAGCAGTAACCATTCCCGAAGACTCCAACTCCAAGCTCTGGGGTAGAGTTGAAGGAGGAACTGCAACAGGGTGTGGACCAATAGCCGTCTGTTGAGACGGACTATGTAACATTTGGGCCAGTGCCTGTGACTTAAGTAATCTACTGACCACTCTCTCTAAATCATGGTCAGAAAGCCTGGATGACCTTGAAGATCGGCTCCGATGGCTCCGTTCCCAGAGGAGAGGTGAAGCCGGGCGAAGTATCGGCTCCAAGGAAGGAGACCTAGACCTCTTCCTCGAAGGAGCCATCGGAACCGATGAAACTATTGAACCTGTCGGAGCCGACAACTTATCCCAGCCGGAGCCGATACAGCCACAAAAGTAACGGTGTCAGAGCCGATCGGAGCCGACACCGATGCCTGAGCCACATGGTGGTTGGAACCGATCGGAGCCGACACCGAAGTGGTCGATGCAGAATCGGCACCGATAGCCATCGGTGCCGAAGGCTTAGTTAAGCCAGAATCGGCTCCAGCCGGAGCCAATCTCGACTCAGAACGAGTCGGAGCCGAGGCCGCAGGCTTGGACACAGAAGCCTGGGCCTTGGAAGACTTAGCAGTCTTGGATGGAGCCGACTTAGCCGGAGAGCCCTCCGGCTTAAGAAGCCCCTCAAAATCAACTTATTCCTTCTTTCCTGCAGGACTCTCTGGCTGAAAGAATGACAAATAGCACAGGAGTCCTGCAGGTGAAGAGGCCCCAGGCAGTACAGGCAAGAAGTGTGACCGTCTGTCAGAGACATTTTCTGACAGCACGAGTCACACTTCTTAAAGCCTGAGACCCTTTCTTTAGACATGGTGCACACACAGACACACACACCAGTCAAAGAATTTAAATTAAATATACCAAAAGGTATAACTAAAAAACACACACACACACCCTAACAGGGGGGGGATGGGATGGGAGAAAAGTCTGACTAAAAAAATAAGAAGAGACAGAAAATTTTCTGTCAGAAAATGTTTAAAACTAATTTAAAACTAAGAATAAAGGGTTTTTTAGTAAAAAGGGGCTAAAATAGCGAAGTAGTAAATCACTTACCAGGAGCTGGTAAAAGGAGGACCTCATAAGCGAAGCGGCAAACGAGATCTGGGTACTTACCGCCTTGCATCATGGAATATGGGGCTGCCTCGAGCTGGTAAAAGTGACTCTCGAGCTTAGCAAGTGCCGAGTCGGAGCCGAGGATCGGCTCCGAACCCATCAAGCAAGAATGAAGGCGAGATTGACAACTTAACATTGTCTGTTTGGAAATTGCATTTCCTTGTACACCAGCAGCATATGCTACAAATAGCTGGTCAGTTTTTCTGTAAGTCTTAGTTCTGTCCAAGTAGTAGTGCAACTGTCTGTGAATGTCCAGAGTATGCAGAAGTTTCTCCCCTTTGTTTTGTGGATTTGGAAAGAAGGTAGGCAGGTGAATAGCTTGGTTCAGTGAGACCCTGGATACCACCTTTGGCATGAATGAAGGATTGGTTCTCAGTGAGACTCTGTCCTGATGAAAAATAAGAAATGGTTGTACTGTCATGAGGGCCTGCAACTCAGATACTCTTCTTGCTGAGGTTATGGCCAGAAGGAAGGCAGTCTTCCAAGACAGGAACTGTAGTTCTGAAGATGCTGCTGGTTCAAAGGGAGGTAGAGTTAATTTTTCCAACATGAAGTTAAGGTCCCATGTAGGCACTGGTGGTTTCCTTGGAGGATTGATGTTTTTAATTCCCCTTAGAAACTGCCTTAGGAGAGGATGGGAGAAGACAGGTGGATCAGTATTGTATTCTGCTGAAATTGCTGAAGCATGAATTTTTATGGAAGAGTAAGAAAGGCCATTGTGGAGCATTAATGCCAAGTATTCCAGGATATGTGCCAAGTTCAACACTGTTGCATCTAGGCCCTTTGTGGTGCTCCAATTGCAAAATCTTTTCCATTTTGCTGCATATGCCTTTTCTTGTGGAAGGCCGGCGAGCTTCCATGATGTCCCTTCACTGTCTTGGATAGCTTATCCTGGTGAGGAGTCAAGGTATTCTCCAGGCTGTCAGCTGCCAGGTTTTCAGGCTGGAGTGCAGAGTTTTGTAATTGTGTTGTGTCAGAAGAAGTGGCCATTGTGGTAGAGGCCACGGCTTCGTGCGTGACATGCTCCTTAACAGTGGGTACCAGTGCTGTCTGGGCCAGTCCGGAGCTATCAGAATCACTCTGGGCTGCTCTGTCCTGATCTTCAGTAAGACCTTGGTCATTAATGGAAGAGGTGGGAATGCATACACTGTTAGAGTATTCCAGCTGAAAGAGAGGGCGTCCACTTTCCATGCTTGTGGGTGGTATGTCCTTGAGCAGAATTTCCTCAGCTGATGGTTGTGGTGGGAGGCAAAAAGATCTATGTCCGGCCTCCCCCATGATTGTGTTATCTGAAGGAAAATGTCTGGGTGCAGCATCCATTCGTGTGGATCCATGATATTTCTGCTTAGGCTGTCCGCCAGTATATTGTCTTTTCCTGGCACAAACTGGGATTGTAGCTCTATATTGATTTTTAGGGAAAGTTCCCAAAGATTCATTGCCAGCCTGCAAAGAGGGTAGGAATGGGTACCTCCTTGCTTGTTTATGTACCACATAACTGTGGTATTGTCTGTCCTTATTAGCAGGTGTCCTTGATGCAGAAAATGTTTGAAGGCCTCGATTGCATGTATCGCCGCCAGCATTTCCTTTTGGTTTATGTGCATGCAATTCTTTCTGTGACCATAGTCCTTGAATGCATCTGCCCTCCATGTGTGCTCCCCATCCATGGTCTGAAGCGTCCGTTGTAATGGTTTGGCTGATTATTGGTTTGCTGAAGGGCAGACCCCTGTTTGACTGGCTTGCTTGAGCCCACCACAGAAATTCCTTTTGAAGGCATGGAATGAGTGGTATCAAAGCTTCTAGGCTGTGACTGTGCTGACACCATAAACTCCTTAGGTACCATTGTAGTTTCCTCATATGTAGCCTTGCTTGTGGGATTAGAAGAATGCAAGATGCCATGTAACCCAGGGCCTGCAGGATTTTCCTTGTAGTCAGCTGAGTTTGTCCTGTCAGATTTTTGAAATAATCCGGTAGTTGTCTTTGTTTTTCTTCCGTGAGAAAAGCCATTTGGGTGGTTGTATCTAGTTTCGCACCCAGAAAAATTATCCTTTGGGATGGAACAAGTCTTGATTTGTGAATGTTGACTGTATATCCCAAAGCCTGAAGTAGGCGGATGGCATAATTAAAGTGTTTTACCAAAGTTTGTTGGCTGTCCACTTGTATAAGGCAGTCGTCCAGATATGGGTATATTTGAATCCCCTGAAGTCTGCAGTGTGCAATTACTGATGCCAGGCATTTCATGAATACTCTGGGCGCAGTAGATAAGCCAAAGGGCAATGCTGAGAATTGATAATGCTCTGAACCTGCAAGAAATCTGAGGTGTCTTCTGCAACTTTGTCTGATAGGGACATGCAGGTATGCCTCCTTGAGGTCTAGAGTTACCAGCCAAGACCCCTTGCCCAGCATGGGAAGGAGTTGCTGTAGGGTCAGCATTTTGAATTTTGGCACAATGAGATAAGTATTCAGTGCGGACAAGTCGAGAATAGGCCTCCATTATTTTTCTTTTCTTGGGACAAGGAATAGTCTGGAGTAAAATCCTTGGCCTTGTTCTGTGAGAGGAACCTTTTCTATAGCTTTCATTTGCAATAGGTTGGAAATTTGTTTTAAAGCCTCTGCCCTTTGATTCGGTGGCAGGTTTGGCATGCCTTTTCTTTTTGGTAATGTATGAAAATGGAACCTGTATCCTTTGTCTATTTTTTGCAGTGTCCATTTGTCCCTTGTAATACTGTGCCAACTTTTTGATAATAAAGATAGCTTTCCGCCCAATGGTGCTTCCAATTGAGCCAAGTGCTTCCAATTGAGCCCTGGTTGGCGGGGTAAAGGTAAAGTCATTGAGTCTGTCCTTGTGCAGCAGTTGTAGGTCCCTGCACCACCTCTTTGGATAGGAGGCTGCCATTGCAGTCCTCTGTAGGAGCCTCTAGCTTGCCCTCTACCTCTGGCACGCCTGTTCTTGCCTCTTTGAAATCTCTCTGTGTCTGGAAAGGACCAATTCTTAGAGGGCCAATTTCTGCTGAATCTTGGTGGTTGGACCTGGAGAAAATCTTTGACTGTTTGCACAGATTTAGCCTTTTCCTCAAATTTCTTTAAGACCTCCTGAGCAGTGGAGCCAAATAACTTTTGCTTTTCCAGTGGCGCATCCAGAAGCTTTGCTTTAACATGATCTGGCAGAGTTTGTTCCTTCAGTCAAGCATGCCTACGTATGACTGCACCTGTCATTGCTGACCTACATGAAGCTTCCAATGCATCATAACCACACTGCAAGAAATGGTTGCTAACCTGTTGGGAGTTATGTACCAGATCCTGAAATGACTTGCGATCTAGGGATTCAGGTGAAGACAGTTTTTTATGCAATTCATCTAACAAATACTCTTGGTACTGTATCATATGGAATTGACAATTTAATGCCCTCATAGAAGGAGTGGAAGTATACACTTTTTTACCCCATCTCTCTAAAGCCCTGGACTCCCTTTCAGAGGGGAGTGGATTTTTAGTAGTGGCAGATGCAACCCCTTTGGGGCCCTGGGAAATAGTTTCAGGGTCAGCAGAGTGGGCCTTGTAAAGGAAATGATGCGAGTCCGGGATCCTGTAGTACCTATCTGGTTTGACAGGAGCCGGAGGAAGGGAGTCAGGGGTAATGCTAGACTCAGAGTACACATCATCAATGATATTCAAAACAGGGGGAATAGCCAAAGGTCTATGCTGAGGTAAATGCAAAAAAGTCCTTAATCTCTTCCTGGAATCAGAAAATTCCTGGCTCTGCCATTTGAAATGCTCTCTCATGGAATGAAGGGTCTCCCCAAAGGACAGCTCTTCAGGAGGGGAGGCAGAGGGAATAGATTCCTCTGCATCAGAATCCTCGTAGGCCGAAAAGGCCTCTTCCTGGTAGTCTGAAAGAGCAGAGCCATCTGAGGCCTCATCAGAGGACTGGGAATCAGTGGGCTCAACCCTGGGCCTTTTGTCTAGAGGAGGTTGTGAGCCCCTGTCCGGATGTGACTGAGAGCCCCTAATTAAGGAAATAAGGTCCTCAGCTAAACTTAAAATCTGTGAACCTGTAGTGGATCCCTGAGGAATAGCCTTGGGAGGCAGAGATTTTAGCTGTTTAGCAGCTTTAGCCCTTGTGAATGCCTTTATGGACATGGATGCAGGAGGCCTGGCTGCTCCATGTGCTGGCGTAGTTTTGTCTAGGGAAATGGTGTCGGATGTTTCCGGAACACCGGTTTCTGTGGGAAATTCTATAACCGACTCAGAAGAGGCCTCCGGGGCCGAGGTTGTCGGTTGTGCAGTTTCGCCGGTCGGAAGTACCAAGGACTCTGTTTCAGTCGAGACCGAGACACTCGTGGTAGGCCTAGGCATGGTTTCAGCTGAAACCACGGTCCACGTGTGTCGGTCCTTGTCCTTCCGTTTTTTGGTTAAATGAGAAGTCGGAGTCTCCGACGGCATACTGTAATAGTAACTAGCCCCAAAAAAATCCTCTGCAAACTCCGCCCGACGCCTAAGAGTGCGTCGGTTGAAGGAGGCACAGGCTGTACAGGCCGAGACGTCGTGGTCTGGGCCTAGGCAGGGGAGGCAGTAAGAGTGGAAATCCTTATGAGGTATTTGTTTCCCACAAGTTAAGCAATTATTAACTTTAAGCGTTTGATCTGACATCGGCTGAGGCAAGAAAGAGTCCACAACGGGGTACTTAGCTTTTGAAGTCTTCGGTAGCTGAATTTACAGGAGCTGGCCGACCGGCACTTGCGAACTGTTTCTGCTTCGGGCACCACGCGGCAAGAAAGACTGAGGAAGATGGCGTCGACTGACGCTTTTATACCCCAGGCGCTCTGACATCGGGGAGAGGGTGACATCAGCCAACGCCGGACCCAGACTTTGGAATCCGGCCGACCGAAGGGCTGCCTGAGGCAGGACAACCCATACGTAAGGACTGCAGATGCATCCTTGAAGGACATCTGGTGAAGAGTCAGCATCTTGAATTTTGGAATGTCCAGAAAGGAGTTTAGAGTAGACAGGTTCAGAATTGGACGCCATGATTTGTCTTTTCTGGGTACCAGGAAAAGTCTGGAATAGAAACCTTGTCCCTTTTCCTCTTCTGGTACTAGATGAATTGCCTCCATGTTTAGGAGGGAAAGCACTTGTTTCTGAGCCTCTGCCCACTGATTTGGGGGCAGGTCTGGCCACCCGTATGGAGTTGGCAGCATGTGAAAATGAAATCTGTATCCCTGGGACACTATATTTAAAACCCATTTGTCCTGGGTTATAAGTTGCCAGTTTCTTGAATGAAGAGCCAGTTTTCCCCCCAAAGGGGCGGCTAAGAGGTAAGTGCTTGGTAATTTCAAAGGGAAGTCATTGAGACTGTTTACCATAGGGTGGTGCCTTGTTGTTTCCGGATTTGGAAGTAGAAGCACCCCATTGCTTAGTTCTGAAAGTCCCTTGGGACTGAAACCTGGTGCTTTTGGAATGTCTGGGTTTGCCTGTAGTGGCTCTGGAAAGAGCTGGAAAGGACCAGTTCTTAGTAGGCCAATGCCTACTAAGTCTAGGAGGTTGCACTTGTAAGAACTCTTTCACAGTTTGCATAGATTTAGCTTTATCTTTCATCTTTTTTAGAACTTCTTCAGCCTTATTGCCAAACAGGCGGTCCTGCTGTAAAGGAGCATCCAAACGTTCTGCTTTAACATGATCAAGCAGAGATTGCTCCTTAAGCCAAGCATGCCTTCTAAGCACAGACCCAGTAACAGCAGCCCTGCAAGAGGCCAAAAGAATCAAAACCACATTGCAAAGTATGTTTGCCAACTTGTTCAGCTGAATGCAATAAATCCTGCAAATCTTTATTCTCCACACAGTCAGAAATCAGCATCAGTTTCTGTTTAAGCAGTCCCATGATATGCTGTTGATATTTTAGCATATGGAATTGACAGTTTAAAGCCCTGATTTCTAAGGTTGCAGAAGTATAAACCTTTTTACCCCATCTGTCCAGCGCCCTGGAGTCTCTATCAGAAGGGGTAGGATTTTTAGCAGTAGAAGCCTTAATGCCCTTGGGCCCCCTGAAAATTGGTTTTAGGGTCCGTAACAGGATTTCTGAAAAGGAATTTGTGGGACTCAGAAACCCTGTAGTACCTGTCTGGTTTGCTAGGGGCTGGAGGCAAGGAATCAGGGGCCATAATGGATTCCGAAAACCATCATCAACAATATCTAGGACAGGAGGTATAGCCAAAGGCCTATGCTGAGGAAGAAGGAAATCCCTAAGCCTCTTTTTGGATTCAGAGAAATCCTGACTTCACCAATGGAAATGCTCCCTTAAGGTATGTAAAGTTTCCCCAAAAAAGAAATCCTCAGGCGGAGAAGCAGAGGGAATGGAATCCTCCAAATCAGAGTCCTCATAAGAAGGTACGGACAAATCCAGGTCATTAGAAGAGTCAGAAGAAACAGAGACCTGTTCAGAAGATTCATAGTCAAATTCAATTCTAGGCCTCTTGGGGGGTGGGGGTTGACTACCCCTGATTAGAGTAATTAAATATTTAGCCATTTTGATCATTTGTTTTTTAGGCATAGGGGCCTGAACATGTGGCCTGGGCGGCGTCTTTTTTAGACTTGGATCGATATTTAGATCTTAGCACTGAAGTTGGAGTCAGTTTACTATGCAAGTCTGTAGGCCTAAATACACCCTCAGAAGCCGGTGCCTGCTCAGCGGCTCTGGACCCATCCAAGGTAGAGACATCTGCGGGTTCTATATGTGAAGCATCTCGTGGCATACCGGACTCCGAATGGGTCTCAGTAGAGGCCTGCGAATCTGAAGTAGCAAGTATCAGGGGCTGCGAAAGCGCCTCACTGAGTACCGGCGAATTGGCGACTGGCTTAGGAGAAGAGTCGTCGGCAGTTTTGGACCTCAAAGGCCTGTCTTTTTCTTTGCATTTTTTTCAGTATTCCGGTAGTCGGATGGCTAATCGACGTCACTTCTGGATAGTTAAACAGAGAACCGAAATATTTAGAAGCAAAAATGTACCAACGACAGATAGTGCGCTGATTAAATAGGCACAAAACCGACAGCAAGGTACGTCATGGTCAGGGCCTAGGAAAGGAATACAGTACAAATGAAAATCCTTATGAAATATTTGCTTCCCACAATTATACATTTATTAACTTTTACTGACATCGGGAAGGAGCAAGAAAAAGTTTCCCCAACGGGGTACTTAGGTTTTAGTTGAAGACTTTGGTTCTGAAACTCGAAAACAAACATTTCAGGAGTCTGCCAACTGGCACTTGCAAACTGCTTCTGCTTTGGGCACCGCGCGGCAAGAAAGACTGATGTAATGGCGTCTGCTGCACGGTTTATACCCCTGATGACCTGACGTCATGGAAGAAGGGACAGCAACCGACGCAGGACCCAAGACTTCGTTAATCAGGCCGATTGAGGGCAACCTGCCAGCATATTACCCAAAGGTAATGACTGCAACAGTGAAACACGATGAACATCAGCAGCCCTGCAAGAGGCCTCTAAAGAATCAAAACCACATTGCAAAGTATGTTTTCCACCTTGTTCAGCAGAATGCATTAAAATCCTGTAAATCTTTATTTTCCACATAGTCAGGAATCAACATTATTTTCTGTTTAAGCATTCTAATAATATGCTGTTAAAATTTTAACATATGAAATTTGCAGTTTAAAGCTCTGATTGCCAAGGTTGCAGAAGTATAAACCTTTTTACCCCATCTATCCAGCGCCCTGGAGTCAGAAGGGGTAGGAGTTTCAAGCAGTAGAAGCCTTAATGCCATTGGGTCCCTGAGAAATGGCTTCTGGATCTGCAACAGGATTTTTGAAAAGGAACTTGTGGGACTAAGGAATCCTGTAGTATTGGTCAGGTTTACTAGGAGCTGGAGGCAGGGAATTAGGTGCCATACTGGATTCCAAGAACACATCATCAACAATGTCTAGTACAGGAGGTATAGCCAAAGGCCTATGCTGAGGTAGAAGGAAATCCCCAAGCCTCTTTTTTGAATCGGAAAATTCCTGGCTTTCCCAGTGGAAATGCTCCCTTAAAGTATGTAAAGTTTCCCCAAAAGAAAAATCCTCAGGAGGGGAAGCAGAGGGAATGGAATCCTCTGCATCAGAATCCTCATAAGTGGGTATGGACAAATCCAGGTCATTAGAATAGAGTCAGAAGAAACAGAATCCTGACCAGAAGATTCATAATCAACTCAGTCCTAGGCCTCTTGGAGGGCAGGGGGGTTGACTTGCCCTCATTACAGTAATTCGATCTTCAGACATTTTTATCATTTGTTTTTAAGCATAGGAGACTGAACATGTGGCCTGGGCGTCGGTTTTTTAGACATGGATCGAGATTTAGGCCATAGTAACGAAGGCAGTGTCAATTTAATATGCAAGTCTGTAGGCCTGAATGCACCCTCAGAAGCCGGTGCCTGCACACCAGCTCTGGACCCATCCAAGGTAGAGACATCTGCGGGTTCCATACGTGAAGCATCTTGTGGCATACCGGACTCTGAACGGGTCTCAGTAGAGGCCTGCGAATCAGAAGTAGCGGGTATCAGGGGCTGCGAAAGGGCCTCACTGAGTACCGGCGAACTGGTGACTGGCTTAGGAGAAGTGTCGTCGGCGGTTTTGGACCTCGGCAGCCTGTCTCTGTCTATCTTTGCATTTTTTCGGAATCCCAGTAGTCGGATGGCTAACCGACATTTCTGTATAATTAAACAGAGATCCGAAATATTTAGAGGCAAAAATGTACTGACGACAGATATCTCGCTGATTAAATAGAGCACAAAACCGAAAGCAAGGTACCTCGTGGTCAGGGCCTAGGCAAGGAATACAGTATGAATGAAAATCTTTATGAGGTATTTGCTTTCCACAAGTAATGCAATTATTAACTTTTACTGACATCAGTCGGTAAGGAACAAGAAAAATTTCCCCAACGGGGTACTTGGCTTTAAGTTGAAGATTTCGGTTCTGAAACTCGAAAACGAAAATTTCAGGAGACGGCTGACCGGCACTTGCTAATTGCTTCTGCTTCGGTTACCGCACGGCAAGAAAGACTGATGCTGCATGTTTTATACCACTGATTATCTGACGTCATGGAAGAAGGGACAGCAACTGACTCAGGACCCAAGACTTTTGTTAATCAGGCCGACTGAGGGCAACCTGCCAGCAGATTACCCAAATGTAATGACTGCAACAGTGAAACATGAAGAACATTGGAGAGATCAGGTAATTAGCCAGGATGCCAGGTACAGGGTTTGAAGCTGGGGGTACAGAATCTGGCTCTCCTGCTATGACAGCAGGGTAGGGGTCTAGAAGTGACACACTGCGCAAGAGGGGGTACCAGTGTTGGTGTGGCCAGTCTGGTGCAATCAGTATCATCCTTGGTTTGTCCTGTTTGATCTTTAGTAGTACTTTGGAGAGGAGAGGCAGAGGAGGAAAGGCATAAACTGATGTATTTTTTCCAGCTGAAGAAAGTACAGTTTTGTACCTACCATAAATGTAGATGTCCGAACAGGATAGCATCTGCAGTCCTTACAAATGGGTTGTCCTGTCGTCAGGCAGCCCTTCGGTCGGCCGGATTCCAAAGTCTGGGTCTGGCCTCGGCTGGTGTCGCACTTCACCCGACGTCATAGCTGCAGTTCTTCGGGTATAAAGGCATCAGCCGACGCCATTTTCCTCAGTGTTTCTTGCCCCAGATGCCAGTTGCCCTCTTGGATAGCTAAATTTTTGGATAAATGCCAATGTTTCCAAAAGTAGAAGGCAAACACAAAAATAAGCATGTATATACATATATACAAACAAATACACCATAAGAGATCCCCAGCTAGCTATTAGGTGGGCAAATACCCTAGGAATACCACAGAGGGAAGGAGGGTGGGTAATCCTGACTGCCGATGCTATCCTGTTCGGACATCTACATTTATGGTAGGTACAAAACTGTACTATGTCCTTCAAGGATGCATCTGCAGTCCTAAATGGGTAGAATACCATAGCCACACTAGGGAGGAGGAAGAAGAAATTATGGTGTAGTTAGGATCCCTTGCAAAACAGCAGTGGCAAACCCTGCTCGGGATCTAGAGTATAAAGGTAAGTTATAATGCTTGGCAAATGTATGCACGGAGGTCCAAGTAGCAGCCTCTATAATGTCCTTGGGAGCCACTCCTCGTAAGAAAGCTGTGGTAGTGGCTGTAGCCCTTGTAGAATGAGGCCTTATGTTCTGTGGAATTTGCTTTCCATGGTAGGAGTAACAGAATCTAATGCAATTTCCTATCCACTTGGAGATTGTCTGTTTGGAAATTGCTTTTCCTTCCCTTCCTGTTGCATATGCTACCAGAAGCTGGTCAGTTTTTCTATTGCCCTTGGTTCTGTCCAGGTAGTAGCGTAACTGTCTATGTACATCCAAGGTATGTAGCAGTCTTTCCCCCCTGTTCTGTGGATTGGGAAAGAAGGTAGGTAGGTGGATTGCCTGGTTTAAAGACACTCTGGATACCACCTTAGGCATAAATGTAGGATTAGTTCTCATGGACACTCTACCTTGATGGAAGATTAGGAAGGGTTGTACTGCCATTAAAGCCTGTAGTTCCGAAACCCTTCTTGCTGAAGTAATTGCCAGCAGGAAAGCAGTTTTCCAGGATAGGTGTTGAAGATCTGCTGTTGCTGCTGGTTGAAAGGGGAGTGTCAATTTTTCTAGCACAAAGTTCAAGTCCCATGCTGGTAATGGTGGTTTTCTAGGAGGTTTTACATTCTTAATTCCTCTCAGAAACTGCCTGAGTAGAGGATGCGAAAAGACAGGGATCAAGCTGTATTCTGCAGAAATAGCTGATGCATGTATCTTGATGGAGGAGTAGGACAGGCCTGTATGGAAAAGCTCTGCCAAATACTCCAGGATGTTGGCAATGTCTACCTTTGACACATCTTTCCCCTTTCAGTACTCCAAATAAGAAACCTTTTCCATTTTCCTGCATAGTTCCTTCTTGTTGAAGGTCTGCAGGCCTCAAGGATAATGTCTTTAACCCTTTGGGATAAATCTGGGTTAGTTGCTCTTATGTAATGTTCCAGGCAGTCAGTTGCAGAGTTTTCAGGTTTGGATGCAGGATGTTGTAGTCGCTCTGAGTTAACATCAAAGGAATCAGGGGTAGTGTCCACATTTTCCCCCGAGACATGCTCCTCAGTAATGGGTACCAATGTTGTCTTGGCCAATCTGGAGCTATCAGTATTATCCTTGGACGTTCCTCTTTGATTTTCAATAGTACCTTGTGCATCAAAGGAAGAGGTGGAAATGCATATGCTGTCAGGCCTTTCCAACTGAAGGATAGAGAGTCCACCTTCCAAGCAAGTGGGTGGTATGTCCTTGTGCAGAATTTCTTGAGCTGGTGATTGAGTGGGGATGCGAATAGGTCTATTTGTGGCAGTCCCCATTTCTTTGTGATGGCCTTGAAGATGTCCGGGTGTAGCATCCATTCGTGAGCATCCGAGGTAGTTCTGCTTAACATGTCTGCTAGGATGTTTTCTTTTCCGGTACAAAAATTGCTTGTAACTGAATGTTGTAACTCAGAGCCATATTCCATAGGTCCATAGCCATTCGGCATAGAGGGTATGAATGAGTGCCTCCCTGTTTGTTGATGTACCACATGACTGTGGTGTTGTCTGTCCTTATCATCAACTGGCCTTCTTGGAGGAATGGTCTGAAATTCTGGATTGCTAGTTTTACTGCCAGAATTTCTTTTTGATTTATGTGCAGGTGCAGCTGATCTGGGGTCCATAAGCCTTGTATGCACTTGTCCAGCATGTGGGCCCCAACCGAGGTCTGAGGCATCTGTTGTGATGGTTTGGCTCGGTTGAATGCTGTGGAAGGGCAAACCTGTGTTTGACTGGCATGCCTGAGCCCACCATAGGAACTCTTGTTTCAGGCATGGGATTAGTGGTATTTCGGTTTCTAAGCTGTGCCTGTGTTGAGACCATAAATTCTTTAGGTACCACTGTAGCTTTCTCATATGCAGTCTGGCATGGGGGACCAGGATTATGCAGGATGCCATGAAGCCCAAGGCCTGCAGTACTTTCCTTGCTGTTAGTTTGTTCTGCTTTGTTAATGCCAAGAAGTAGAGAGGAAGTTGTTCTTGTTTTTCTGCAGTTAGGAATGCCATCTGTTGTACTGTGTCCAATTCTGCACCCAAGAAGGTTATTGTTTGGGAAGGTATCAGTCTTGACTTTTTTATATTGGCTGTGTATCCCAGGGCTTGTAGTAAGCAAATAACTCTTTGTAAGTCTTGTGTCAGCTTGTTTTTTGTTGTCCGCTTGTATCAGGCAGTCGTCCAGGTATGGATAAATTTGGATTCCCTGAAGCCTGCAGTGAGCGATTACTGATGCCAGGCATTTTGTGAACACTCTGGGCGCAGTAGATAAGCCAAAGGGCAATGCTGAGAATTGATAATGCTCTGATCCTGCAAGAAATCTGAGGTATCTTCTGCAATTTGGTCGTATGGGGACGTGCAGGTATGCCTCCTTGAGATCTAGAGTTACCAGCCAGTACTCCTTGCCCAGCATGGGAAGAAGTTGCTGTAGGGTCAATATTTTGAATTTTGGAACAATGATGAATGTGTTTAAAGCGGACAGGTCGAGAATAGGCCTCCAATTTTTCTCTTTTCTTGGTACCAGGAAGAGTCTGGAGTAAAATCCCTTGCCTTGTTCTATAGGTGGTACCCTTTCCACACCTCTCATCTTTGCTAATTGAGCTATTTGTTTTAGAGCTTCTGTCTTTTGATTTGGTGGTAGGTTTGGCATTCCTCTTTTTCCTGGTATAGTGTGGAAATGAAACCTGTAGCCTTGGTCTATAGTTTGCAGAATCCACTTGTCTCTTGTGATATAGTGCCAGTTTTTTGAAAATAAGGCTAACTTTCCGCCTAAGGGTGCTGCTATTTGTTCCCTGGTAGGCGGTGTCAGAGCCAAGTCACTGTGATTGTCCTGTTGCAGTGGTAGTGGTTGTGTCTGTGCCTCGCTGGTTGTTGCCTTGCCACTGGCGTCCCCTGTAGGCACCTCCTCTGGATTGATTTCTGCCTCTTGAACACCTATTCCTGCCTCTCTGAGCTTTAGAGGAGTCTGGAAAGGACCAATTTTTGGAAGGCCAGTTCCTGCTAAACCTTGGAGGCTGAACCTGTAAGAAATCTTTCACTGTTTGCACAGATTTTGCCTTCTCTTCCATTTTCTTCAGTACCTGTTGGGCAGGAGAACTAAATAAACTGACCTTATCCATAGGAGCATCTAATAGCTTAGCTTTAACATGATCCGGCAAGACCTGTTCTTTCAACCATGCATGCCTTCTTATAACTGTGCCAGTCATGGCTGATCTAAATGAAGCCTCCAGTGCATCATAGCCACATTTCAAGGAATGGTTACTAACCTGCTGAATGTTATTCACCATTTCTAGAACATATTTCTAATCTAAAGAATCATCAGAGGACAGTTTCTTAGTTAACTGATCAAGCATAAACTCTTGGTATTGGATCATATGAAACTGACAGTTCAATGCTCTAGCTAGCAGAGGTGTATACTTTTTTACCCCATCTCTCTAAGGACCTGGATTCCCTTTCAGAAGGGAGAGGGTTTTTCGCTGAGGTCGAAGCTACTGCCTTAGGCCCCTGGGAGATAGTCTCAGGATCTGCGAAAGGGGCCTTGTATAAATGGAGATGAGTGTCCCGGACCCTGTAGAACCTATCAGGCTTAGCAGGGGCTGGAGGTAAAGTATCAGGAGCAGTGCAAGCATCATTAAATGCATCATCCACAACAGGAAGAACTGGAGGTATAGCTAAAGGCCTATGTTGTGGTAAGTGTAAAAAGGTCCTAAGCCTTTTTCTTGAATCTGAGAAATCTTGTCCCTGCCATTGGAATTGCTCTCTCATGGCATGTAAAGTTTCCCCAAACGAAAATTCCTCTGGTGGAGAGGCAGAAGGAATAGATTCTTCAGCATCGGAATCTTCATAAGTAGAAAAAGGAGCCTCTGGATGGTCTGTATTGTCTGTATCATCAGAAGAGTCATCAGAGGACACTGGCTCAGGGGGCTCTGCTCTAGGTCTCTTTTCTGGAGGTTGAGAGGCCCCTGTCTGGGTGAGATTGGGATCCCCTTATTAAAGAGATGAGATCCTCTGCCAGAGTAAGCATTTGGGAACTGGAACTGGGCCTGTGAGAGGGGGGCTTAACAGGCACAGACTTAGAAGCTTTGGCTGCTTTAGCCCTGGCAAAGGCCTTTATAGACATGGTTGCAGGAGGCCTAGCAGCACCACGTGCTGGGGTAGACACATCCAAAGGGATGGTGTCCGATAATTCTTGTGAAACCACAGTAGTAGGTAAAACTTCAGAGGCCGATTCAACTAGGGTAGAAGGGGCCTCGGTAGTAGTCAAGGATTCGGCTGAAGATTGAACCGTTTGCTCGGTTTCGGCCGAAACCGAGACACTCGCAGTTTGCTTAACCGTGGTTTCAGCCGAAACCGCGGACCGCGAGTGTCGGTCCTTTTCTTTGCGTTTCTTAACAATTTGAGTAGTCGGAGGGTCCGACGGCATTATGTACGCAAAATCTGAGCCGCAAAATCTGAGCCGAAAAACTGTTCAGCAAACTCCGATCGACGCCTAAGCGTTCGTCGGTTGAAAGAAGCACAGGCTAAACAAGCTGCTACGTCGTGGTCTGGGCCTAAACAAGGTAAGCAGTAAGAGTGGAAATCTTTATGAGGTATTTGTTTCCCACAAGTTTAACAGTTATTCACTTTTTCTGACATCGGCTGAGGCAAGAAAGAGTCCCCAACGGGGTACTTAGCTTTTTAGAAGTCTTCGAAGTAGTATTCGGTAGTAGTAATCTCTGGATCTGACCGACCGGCACTTGCGAACAGCTTCTGCTTCGGGCGCCACACGGCAAGAAAGACTGAGGAAAATGGCGTCGGCTGATGCCTTTATACCCGAAGAACTGCAGCTATGACGTCGGGTGAAGTGCGACACCAGCCGAGACCAGACCCAGACTTTGGAATCCGGCCGACCGAAGGGCTGCCTGACGACAGGACAACCCATTTGTAAGGACTGCAGATGCATCCTTGAAGGACATCAGAGCATCCACTTTCCAAGCTTGTTTGTGGGGAGTCCTTGTGCAGAATTTGTCCAATTGGTAGTTCTGGGGGAGGCAAACTGGTCTATATCTGGGCTCTCCTATGGCTCTCCTATTTGTTTATCAACATGTTGAAAGTCTTTGGTTCCAGTTTCCACTCGTGTGGGTCCATGAGATTTCTGCTTAGTTCGTCTGCCAGTGTATTTAGTTCTCCTGGCAGGAATTGAGCCTGCAGATGCATTTGGTAGCTCAAGGCTGTGTTCCACAGAGCTATGGCTAGTCTGCAGAGGGGAGTAAGAATGGGTACCCCCCCTGCTTGTTTATGTACCACATAACAGTGGTGTTGCCCATCTTTACCATAATTGTCCTGGAATGTGGTCCTTGAAGGCTGTCCGAGCATTCTGTACAGCTAACCTTTCTTTTTGATTGATATGCAGGTGCATTTGACTTGGGTCCATTTGCCCTGAATACACTTCCCTGCCAGGTGAGCTCCCCCATGCATAGTCTGATGAGTCTGTTAGGGTTTGGGCAGCAGGGGGTAGAGTGAATGGTAGTCCCTTGTTTTGGTGGCAGGCCTTTGCCTACCAAAGGAATTCTAGCCATAAGCAAGGTATGATAGGAATCATTACTTCTAGATCCTGAGAATGTTGACACCATAGGCTTTTTACATACCACTGTAGTTTCCTCATATGCAGTCTTTCATATGGAATTAGTAGAATGCAGGAATCCATGAACCTCAAGGCTTGCAGTATTTGCCTTGAGATAGCAGGGTTTTTGTGGCCACTAGTATGAAGTAAGTTGTCAAATGAATTTGTTTCTCTGGTGTGAGGAAAGCCATCTGGGAAGTTGTGTTCAAGCTTGCTCCTAGGAATATAATTTGTTGACAGGGTACCAGATGTGATTTATTTTCGTTTATGGTGTACCCCAGACAAGTTAGCACATTTGTACAAATGAGATAAGATGCACGAAACTCCTCCGTCCCTCGAGAACACCAAAATAAAACTCCAAGTCGCCAAAATGTAAAACGAACAAAATTTATTAGGTTTAAGCTTCTCCCAAGCTTTTCGTCGGTTAAAATACACCAACTTCCTCAGAAAACCCTTTAAATACACCAACTTCCTCAGAAAACCCTTTAAATACCTGCACATCTTATCTATAGAAGTCCAAGCTGCCAAACCTGCACATCTTATCTATAGAAGTCTAAGCTGCCAAACCTGCACATCTTATCTATAGAAGTCTAAGCTGCCAAACCAATTCTCTCCCTTCGAGGATTAATGAATCAGCTCCCTTCCTCAGAAAACCCTTTAAATACCTGCACATCTTATCTATAGAAGTCTAAGCTGCCAAACCTGCACATCTTATCTATAGAAGTCTAAGCTGCCAAACCTGCACATCTTATCTATAGAAGTCTAAGCTGCCAAACCAATTCTCTCCCTTCGAGGATTAATGAATCAGCTCCCCCCGACCATCCGATCGAACTTGGTCGATGGCAACTTAGACTGGATGTGTGCCATTATCCAGGCATCAATGACAGATTATCTATATCATGTATATTGAAACTTAGTTTATCTAGATAGTACCTATTGTACCCATTGATTTTCATTATGGCATACATACACAAGTAAAATATATATAGATAACTGTTTTAATTATAAATATATATACAATAACAAATAGGATAGCTTTTTATTTGACTGTACAGTAGCTTTCGGTAGCAGTTATTTTGTAGTTGGTAGTAGCATCAGATTAGTAAAGTACCCAGGGGTTATTGATGGTTTATTTTCACTTTTATTTTCATTTTGATTGATTGCATTCATTGCATGATGTGACATTAAAATTCCATCATTTACATTCATTAAATTTAACAACATGCTGGCTCATCAAATAAGTAACATCTACTGTTTTTATATGTTTTTAATCAATCGGGTTCTTTTTCTGATTAATGTTTTTGAGGAGTTTTTATAAGTATTCAATGATATTTTGCATATTCTTCTATAGATAAGATGTGCGGGTATTTAAAGGGTAGTGATCGAGTGACGTTTCTGCTTTTATTTCTCTTAGGAGTTTTCTGAGGAAGTTGGTGTATTGTAACCGACGAAAAGCTTGGGAGAAGCTTAAACCTAATAAATTTTGTTAGTTTTACATTTTGGCGACTTGGAGTTTTATTTTGGTGTTCTTGAGGGACGGAGGAGTTTCGTGACCTCATCTCTTTTACAGTGCGTCTACACTTCTTCGGTTTGTCGACCTTTTGTACAAATGCTAGATGATTCAAAAGTATGTCCTGGCTTTCTGCCCGAATTAGACAATCGTCCAGGCATGGGCATATCTGAATATTTCTTTGCCTGCAAAATGCAATGACTGGAGCTAAGCACTTTGTGAATATCCTGGGCGCAGTAGTTAAGCCAAAGGGCAGTGCAGAGAACTGATAGTGCATGTAGCCTGCTTTGAAGCATAGGTAGCTTCTGCTAGATTCCCTGATTGGGATGTGCAGGTAGACTTCCTTTAAATCCAGTGTTGCCAACCAGGCATCTTTGTCTAGCAGAGGAAGCAACTGGTGAAGAGTTAGCATCTTGAATTTTGGAATTACCAAAAAGGTGTTTAAGACAGAAAAGGTCCAGGATAGGACGCCATGAGTTGTCTTTTCTGGGTACCAGGAAAAGTCTTGAGTAGAAATCTTGTCCCTTTTTCTCTTCTGGTACAGTTTGAATAGCCTTTATGCTTAAGAGAGAGAGAGAGTACTTGCTTTTGTGCCTCTGCCCACTGATTTGGGGGTAGATCTGGCCAACCATTTGGGGTTGGTAACGTGTGGAAGTGAAATCTGTATCCTTGGGAAACTATTTAAAACCCATTTGTCCTGGGTAATGAGTTCCCAGTTTTTTGCCTGCAGAGCAATCTTTCCCCCTAAAGGAGCAGTCAGCTAAGAACTGCTTGGAAGTTTTAAAGTCAAGTCACTGAGACAGTTTACCATAGGGGAGAGTCTTATTACTCCCTGATTTGGAAGTTGGACTCCCCCACTGCTTAGTCCTGTGCGTAACCTGGGACTAAAGCCTGGGTGTTCTGCTGGTTCTGGGTTTGGACTGAGAAGGCCTGGAAGAGGCAGGAAAGGACCAATTCTTAGAGGGCCAATGCCTACTAAATCTTGGAGGCTGTACTTGTAGGAAATCTTTGACAGTTTGCATAGATTTAGCTTTTTCCTCCATCGTAAGAACAACTTCTGCTTTGTTGTCAAACAGGTGGTCCTGATTTAAGGGAGCATCCAGCAATTTAGCTTTAACATGATCTGGCAAGGACTGCTTCTTAAGCCAAGCATGCCTTCTAAGTACAGACCCAGTGACAGCAGCCCTGCAAGATGCCTCTAGTGAATCAAAACCACATTGCAAGGCATGCTTTCCAACCTGTTCAGCAGAATGCATTAAATCCTGTAAATCCTTATTTCCAGCACAGTAAGGAATGAAACTGGCAATTTAAGGCCCTAATGGCCAAAGTTGCTGAAGTGTATACCTTCTTACCCAATCTATCCAGCGCCCTGGAGTCTCTATCAGAGGGGATAGGATTTTTGGCAGTAGTAGCCTTAATGCCCTTGGGTCCCTGTGAAATGGTCTCAGGATCCGCACTAGGATTTTTTAAAAGGAACTTGTGAGAGTCAGGAACCCTGTAATATCTATCAGGTTTTCTGGGAGCAGGAGGTAGAGAGTTAGGGGCCAAGCTAGATTCTGAAACGGCATCAACAATGTCTAGTACAGGAGGGATAGCTAAAGGCCTGTGCTGGGGCAGAAGTAAGAAATCCCTAAGCCTCTTTTTGGAATCAGAGTAATCTTGGCTTTCCCAACGAAAATGCTCCCTAAGAGTATGCAAGTTTCACCAAAAGAGAAATCCTCTTGGGGGGAGGCAGAGGGAATGGAGTCTTCTGCATTAGAATCCTCATAAGTAGATAAGGGTAAATCCTGGTCATCAGAGGAAAGAGAAATTTCAGAATCTTGGTCAGAAGTATCATAAGCAAATTCAGCCCTAGGTCTCTTATAGGGGGAAGGTTGGCTTCCCCTGATTAAAGTAATAAGGTCTTCAGCCATTCTTATCATTTATTTTTTAGGCATAGAGGCCTGACCATGCAGTCTGGGCGTCGGTTTTCTAGGCATGGTTCAAGATTTAGGCCTTGAAGAAGACGGCATCGGTTTAATATGCAAGTCAGTAGGGCCCGAATACAACCTCAGAAGCCGGTGCCTGCACAGCAGTTCCGGACCCATCCAAGGTAGACATCCGCAGGTTCCACAGTTGAAACATCTCACGGCATACCGGACTCCGAATGGGTCTCAGTAGAGGCCTGCAAATCTGAAGTAGCGGGCATCAGGGGCTGCGAAAGCACCTCACTGAATACCTGCGAACTGGCGACTGGCTTAGAAGTGCCGTTGGCAGCTTTGGACCCAGGCAGCCTGTCTCTGTCTATTTGCATTTTTTTGAATGTCGGTAGTCTGATGGCTAACCGAAGACATATCTGGATAATAATTGAACTGAGTACCAAAATATTTAAAAGCGTAAATATACTGATGATAAATAGGTTGTTGCTTAAATATGGCACAAAACTGACGAGGCAAGTCGTGGTCAGGGCCTAGGCAAGGAATATAGTACGAATTAAAATCTTTATGAGGTATTTGCTTTCCACAAGAAATAAAATTATTGACTTTTACTGACATCGGTTTAGAGCAAGAAAAAGATTCCCCAACGATGTACTTCGCTTTAGTTGAACACTTTGGTTCTGAAACTCAAACGAAAATTTCAGGAGTCGGCCAACCGGCACTTGCGAACTGCTTCTGCTTCGGGCATTGCACGGCAAGAAAGACTGACGTAATGGCATCGGCTGCATGCTTTATATCCCTGACTACCTGACGTCACGGAAGATGAGACAGCAACCGACGCAGGACCCAAGACTTTGATAATCAGGCCGACTGAGGGCTACTGCAAGCAGATAACCCGAATGTGCTGACTGCAACAGTGAAACATGAAGAACATCAGGAATAAGGATAATTATGGCTACAGGCAATCCACTTAATCCCAGTATGTCTTCTCTCTTCAACAGCGTGTCACATACCTCACTATTTTCATTTCCCTGGAACTTGGCGAAGTGGCAAACGTTTATCCGCTACTTCCCCAGAGTGGACATGAGTGACTCTTCCTTGCCTGATAAGGGCTAAATAACAGCCACAGAGGAGATGGCCGACCCTCAGTCTTTAGTGGTTACAGGCGATAAACCAGAGGGACAGAGACAATGGACAAGCAGTCAGAAGAACCCAATCAAACCAAAGCAGAGTAACCAATTGACAGCTGAGGTGGTGAAACAGGCATCTAGACCCAAGGCTCACAAGAAACATAATTCGTGTCGATGGGGGAAGGGGGGCATAGACGACTTATCGGCTCCATAGTTCTGCCAGAAAGGCAAGTGGTAGAGCCTGTCAGATGGCAAAAGGCAAGTGACCATCCAAGTTTTGAGGTAAAAAAAGGTTAAAGATGGTTCCCAAAGCCACAAAATCCTGCCCCAAAACTATTCTACACAGCAATGAAGAAAAAAAAGTAGTCAAAATGCATTTACACATTTTTTCCACAAAAGCATTCTCAATTGAAAAAACAAACTTTTACACATAAGGACAGTCCAACAGTTTTCCAGCTAAAAAGTAAATACAGAAAAACAGTTTCTTTCCTGCAGAAAAATAATTTAGTAGACGTTGTTCCCCCAAAGGGAAATGACATGCCCAGCCTTGAAGAAACACTAGCCAACTATCAGGTCCATGTAGCCCGCAGAAAGCACACTTTGGCGGAGAAAACATTTCAGAACATTTTTTGCACTCTCAATTGCCTTTTATATAGAGCTCTGCTCAAGCTCCTGATAAAACATATGGAAGGTGCCCTTGAGCTTTAAAAAAGCAGGATGGTTAGTTATATCCCTGACAGGATACAGTCCAAATAGCTTAGGCTACTACAACAGCGGCCCAATGTTAAACATCAATGCACCATAAAAAGCTCAGATTTAAAGTCTTCCGGCTACGCATGCTAAATTACGGATGTTGGCATATTTGTTAAGGTGTTTACCGTATAGACACAAGGTGCAAGGTTAGATTCCCACATGGAGTAATTGTCTATGCTTAAAATGGCAGTTAGCCTAGTACTAATCTACGAACCAATGATCTGTGGACAAAAATAAATATACACTGACAGTCTCATATTGTGCACTAGATACTCAGACTGCAGATTACAGCCCTGCATAAGCCTCCTGTTTTCAGCAAGCAAACATTCTGCAGTCTCAGCATTCTCTTTATAACATACAGAGTGGTGCAGAAGGCCATTATCCTACAGGCTTCATCTACTGCCTCCAGAAGGATTCTAAGCTTTTCCCAGCAAGGTACTACCTTTACTGACCATAAAAGTTATTCATGCAATTTAAATAAAAGCTCTGCAAAGTATACTTTAAGCTCAGTATAACTCATTTAAGCTTAAATCTATACATTTGTATTCACTTGTGAAAGCTGGTTTATGCAGTGTTTCTAATGGCCTCATCTATACCTCTAAATCATTAACAGCTCGCTGCCCACTGACAATGCAGTCAACTTTAATTAAAGTGCATAAAAAATGTATATTCTCAATATGGTGCTCTACTTTATCTGCAATACTTTTGAATTATTCACTCACTTCAGACTGCTAAAATGAAAGGAGACAGCATCATTTTAGTACTAAATCTGCGTACAAATATAAAATGCAATCATGAACAGCGATGCCTATTTGAATATGGGAATAGGCTTTATGCCAATTTGTACCCTTAACTGAACTGTAGCCTACATTTGTTTGCCATGACTCCACTGAACTGCGAATGCAAGGCAAACTATGAAATTGTTTTTGTAACTGTAGTGGCCAGACAAAGTGCGGTTATAAATGAAAAGTGCTTTGCCCACATTTGCCTGTCAATACTAGAAGAGCATTACCACTTACCTGCTTTCACTTCATTAATCCTTTCATTTTGTAACTTATCCTCCTTCGTACCAAAGCACATTTACCCACAGTCATAGCAAGGATAAGGCGGCGGTGGCAGCTACGATCAGCTCAAACATTTTTTTTTTTTGGGGGGGGGGGGGGGGGGGTTGGCACTGTAGATGAAGTACTGAATGGTCCTTACGAGCAACGTATGCAATCATTTAAGCAGCTGCTCTTAAAATGATTGCACTCCTTGCAATCAATTAAGAGCAGCTGCTTAAATGATTGCATACGCTGCTGGGAGTGCAGGATCAGCAATATGCAAGGCCTGCTCATCTGTATGTGACCACAAATGACCAAGAATCAATCGAAAATCAGTGTGCATGTTTGTGTATGGAGGGAATGCAAGTGCAATCACACACAAGCACGCCAGGTGTAGCAAAAAAAAAACGTTAACCAATAGCTTTCTGTACTGCCTAGCTATACTGCTGCATTTCCCCTCAGCATTTCCCTAATCTTCATCTTTTTGTCCTCTACACAGGCAGTAAAACAGGACACACGTGTAAACTTCATGACTTAATTTCTAGTCCACAACTGTAAACCCTTTCATATGTGCTAAGGACCTGTTAGTAAAGTAACACAATGAGATCCCAAGAAAAAACAGTGACAGGATCCAATTCTTATATTAAACCACAAATTTATTGTATCAGATGGTAAAAACTGGTTGAGCGCTTTCTTCTACAGACCGGAGATTTCATCAGAACATTCAGCAATCATTATAAAACCATTATATACTCTAATTTCCCGCCCATAACTTAATTATTCACTTAGTCATTAAATTTAAGTTAAATGCTGCCTGTGCTCCAGGTATTAAATGAATATATTCCCACTAAACCTCTTATTAGGATTTAAGACATACACTGCTAATAATACAGTCAGCACAAAATCCCATTCACTTGCTGCATAAGTGTAATTTACACTCATACCCCTGAGGGTCTCTGGAAGTGTTGTGAATATTAATACATATGAGCATATTGAATACACATTGTGGATTATAACATTTTATTGCCTATTCTTATACTGACATTAATCGTTCCTTTTAGGAATAGGATGATTGAACATGTATTATGTGTTAGTTATTGTAGTTATAGAACATACAAAATGTTTTTATGTTTATCATACAAAATAATAGATTTTTATATCGTTTTTAAACACTAAAGGTTGTTTAAGTTCTAATTGAAATGACTAAGTGAATAACTGAAGTTATGGGCGGGAAATTAGAGTATATAATGGTTTTATAATGATTGCTGAATGTTCTGATGAAATCTACGGTCTGTAGAAGAAAGCACTCAACCAGTTTTTACTATCTGATACAATAAATTTGTGGTTTAATATAAGAATTGGATCCTGTCACTGTTTTTTCTTGGGATCTCATTGTGTTGCTGTTGTTGGGAGATTGTTTGGATTCCTTGAAATTCTGTTGGAGACTGTTAGTAAAGTACTTGTATCATCATCAACCTTAACTTATTTATTGAAGAGACTACTGGAATATGAAGGCATGAGCACATGGCTACATAACCAAATTCTTCGATTAGGAAAGTCCACAATTCCCTTTTCACACTTTTTGAATATGGGGTTGGGGTGTCAATTCAGCAATGACAATACTCTAGAGCCAATGTTCACACCACCAAGTGGTTAGTTGTTGTTCTACACCAGATTTCTCACCTATGGCCAATTTCATTGAGTGTCCAACCCACCTACTGAATCTGGAATGTGAGAGGAAACCAGAGCACCCAGAGAACACCCACATGTGCAGGAGAGGAGGACATGCAAACTCTACACAGAAGGTACCACAACCACAAGTCAAAACAGATCTTCATCTGAAACTCCTCAATATTCCGTTCTCAACTAAGGCTCTTACTATAAACTCACAAAAACTGGAATGCCATACAACACAATCTAATTGTATTTCCCATGCAACGCCAAATCTAGGCTCAAAGCATGCTTAATGCTCATTACAGAAACAGAATACAGAACTATAAAATATGATGAATTATATCCATTGTAATAGCTCTTTGTATGTATTAGTAGATTAAAAAAAAAATATATATATATATATATATATATATATATATATATATATATATATATACACATATACATATATATATATATATATATATATATATATATATACATATACATATATAAATATTAAGTACAGTTGTGTACACTTACCATAAATGTAGAGGTTCGAGTGTATTCACTGTTGCAGTCATTACATTTGGGGTAATCTGCTGGCAGGTTGCCCTCAGTCGGCCTGATTAACAAAGTCTTGGGTCCTGCGTCAGTTGGTGTCCCTTCTTCCATGACGTCAGGTCGTCAGGGGTATAAAACATGCAGCCGACACCATTACATCAGTTTTTCTTGCCCCAGATGTCAAGTGCCCCCCAAATGGGGAGCAAAATATATACAAGTAATTAAAAACATAAAAATATACCTCCAAACAAAAGCAAATACACCAAAAAGGCTTTTAAGCATAGTAATAGAAAGTACAGGTATAGTAAGAGAAAAACAGGGGGCTGGAGGGAGGGTAACCAGGACTGCAACAGTGAATACACTTGAACATCTACATTTATGGTAAGTGTACACAACTGTACTATGTTCTTCGTGTTTCACTGTTGCAGTCATTACATTTGGGTAGATTCCCAAAGCTATGGTTGGGAAGATGGATTTATACTGCATTAGGACCAGCTATAAGGCCCTGCAAAACAGCAGTGGCAAATCCAGCTCTCGATTTAGAGAAAATTGGTAAGTGATAATGCTTGGTGAAAGTATGAACTGAACTTCAGGTAGCAGCTTCTAGAATATCCCTAGTAGGAACACCTCTGAGAAAGGCTGTAGAAGTAGATGCAGCCCTGGTGGAATGAGATCTGATCCCCTGGGGGATCGGTTTTCCATGGTGCTTATAGCAGAAGTGAATACAATGGCTTATCCATTTAGAAATGGTTTGTTTTGAAATAGCCTTCCCCTCTGGCCCTGCAGCAAATGCTACCAGCAGTTGCTCAGATTGTCTTCGAGATTTAGTCCTGTCCAAGTACAATCTAAGTTGTCTGTGTACATCCAACGAATGCAGAATCCGCTCCCCCTTGTTCTGTGGATTGGGAAAGAAAGTTGGCAAATGAATGGACTGATTAAGAGCCACACTGGATACCACCTCGGGCACGAATGATGGATTGGTCCTGAGTGACACCCTGTCCGCATGAAAGATGATATATATAGATATATCTGGGATGGCTTAGTGGTAAATCACTTTGTCTATGGTATGCAGGGTCCTGGGTTTGAGCCTTGCAGACAGAGGCTGTTTAATGTTGGGAGGGTGGCCTAATGGTTAATGTGTTTGCCTTACAAACACAAGGTGCAGGGTTCAAGTCTCACAAGGGATAATTGGCTAGGCTTAAAATGGCTCGCAAGGGCAATTAGCCTAGTACTAACCTATTAGGGTTGGGAGGGTGGCCTAATGGTTAAGGTGTTTACCTTAAAACACAAGGTGCAGAGTTTGAGTCTCACAAGGGATAATTGACTACGCTTAAAATGGCTCGCAAGGGCAGTTAGCTTAGTACTAATCTATGAACCATGAACCTATGAACCTATAAGGAATCTATGAACCTAAAGGCTCCACTGCCACAAGGGCCTGTAATTTAGATATCCTTCAAACTGAAGTGATTGCTAAAAGGAAGGCTGTTTTCCAGGAAATACATTTTTAAGTCTGCAGTAGCAGCAGGCTCGAAAGGAGGTAGAGTGAGTTTCTCCAATACAAAGTTAAGGTCCCAGGCAGGGGTTGGAGCTCTCCTGGGTGGTCTCAAGTTTTTGGCCCCTCTGAGATACTGCTTTAGTAGAGGATGAGAGAAGGGGGGGGGGTTCTGTGCTGTAATGAGCTGAAATGGCTGAGGCATGGATTTTTATGGAAGAAAAAGACAGGCCCTTGTGAAGCATCTCAGTTAAGTACTGCAAAATCTGAGGTAAATTGGGCGCTGCTGTGCTCATCCCTTGAGACCAATTCCAGGCACAGAATCTTTTCCATTTGTCAGCATAAGATTTTCTAGTAACTAGGTCTTCTCGCCTCCAAAATGACATCCATCACAGGTTTACTGAGGGATGCTAAGGGGGAATTTAAGTGATTAGCCAAGCTGCAAGATTCAATGTTTGGAGTTGAGGGTGCAGAATTTGGTTCTCCTGCTGAGACAGTAAGAAAGGTGTCTGAGGCAGGTGCCATGGAGTAATTCATGACACACTGCACAGGAGTGGGTACTAGTGTTGGCGAGACCAGTCTGGGGAATCAAAATCATTTTTGGTTTGTCCCATCTGACTTTTAGTAGAACTTGGGGGAGCAGAGGCAAAGGGGGAAAGGCACAGAGCATCCACTTTCCAGGCTTTTTTGTGAGGAGCTCTTGTGCAAAACTTGTCCAACTGGTAGTTCTGGGGTGAGGCAAAAAGATCTATGTCTGGGCTCCGTCATTTGCATGTCAACATGTTGAAAATCCGTGGTTCCAGTTTCCATTTGTGTGGGTCCATGAGATTTCTCCTTAGTTCGTCTGCCAAAATATTCAGCTTTCCTGGCAGAAATTGAGCTTGTAGTTGTACTTGGTAGCTCAAGGCCGTGTTCCACAATGCCATGGCTAGTCTGCAGAGGGGATAGGAATGTGTACCCCCCTGCTTGTTTATGCACCACATAACCGTGATGTTGTCCGTCTTTACCAGTAGTTGTCCTGGATGAAGGTAGTCCTTGAAAGCTGTCAGAGTATTCTGTACAGCTAGCATTTCTTTTTGATTGATATGAAGGTGCATTTGTTTTGGGCTCCATTTGCCCTGAATGCACTTCCCTGCCAGATGAGCCCCCCATGCATAGACTGATGTGTCTGTAGTTAGGGTTTGGGCAGCAGGGGGTGGTGTGAATGGCAGTCCCTTGTTTTGGTGGCAGGCCTCTGCCCACCATAAGAACTCTAGGCGCAGGCAAGGTATGATAGGAATCATTGTTTCCAGGCTGTGACAATGTTGACTCCATAAACTTTTTAAGTACCACTGAAGTTTCCTCATATCCAGTCTTGCATATGGAATTAGAAGAATGCAGGAGGCCATGAACCCCAAGGCTTGCAGTATTTGTCTTGCAGATAGCAGGGTTTTTGTGGCCACCTGTTTGAAGTAAGTCACCAAATGAATTTGCTTTTCTGGAATAAGGAAAGCCATCTGGGCAGTTGTATTCAAGCTTGCACCCAGGAATGTAATTTTTTTTTTAGAGGGCACCAGTTGTGATTTCTTTTTGTTTATGGTGTACCCTAGACAAGTTAGAACCCTTTTTACAAACGCCAGATGTTTTAGAAGAATGGCCTGGTTTTCTGCCTGAATTATACAATCGTCCAGGTATGGATATATTTGAATATTTCTTTGCCTGCAAAATGCAATTACTGGAGCCAGGCACTTTGTGAATACCCTGGGCGCAGTAGACAAGCCAAAGGGCAGTGCAGAGAACTGATAATGCAAGTAGCCTGCTTTGAAGCGAAGGTATCTTCTGAAAGATTCCCCGATTGGGATATGCAGGTAAGCCTCTTTTAAATCTAGAGTTGCCAACCAGGCATCCTTGCCTAGCATAGGAAGTAACTGGTGAAGAGTCAGCATCTTGAATTTTGGAATGTCCAGAAAGGTGTTTGAGTAGACAGGTCCAGAATTGGACGCCATGATTTGCCTTTTCTGGGTACCAGGAAAAGTCTGGACTAGAAACCTTGTCCCTTTTCCTCTTCTGGTACTAGTTGAATAGCCCCCATGTTTAGGAGGGAAGGTACTTGTTTCTGAGCCTCTGACCACTGATTTGGGGGCAGATCTGGCCACCCGTTTGGAGTTGGCAAAGTGTGGAAATGAAATCTGTATCCCTGGAACACTATATTTAAAACCCATTTGTCCTTGGTTATAAGGTGCCAGTTTTTTGCATAAAGAGCCAGTTTTCCCCCCAAGGGGGCGGCTGAGAGGTAAGTGCTTGGCAATTTTAAAGGAAAGTCATTGAAATTGTTTACCATAGGGTGGTGTCTTGTTATTTCCAGATTTGGAAGTGGAAGCACCCCATTGCTTAGTTCTGAGAGTCCCTTGGGACTGAAACCTGGTGCTTTTTGAGTGCCTGGGTTTAGCTTGAGAGGCTCTGGAAGGAGCTGGAAAGGACCAGTTCTTAGTAGGCCATGCCTACTCAATCTTGGAGATTGTACTTGTAAGAAATCTTTCACAGTTTGCATAGATTTAGCTTTGTCTTCCATCTTTTTTAGAACTTAGTCAGCCTTATTGCCAAACAGACGGTCCTGATGTAAAGGAGCATCCAACAGTTTTACTTTAACATGATCAGGCAGAGATTGTTCCTTAAGCTAAGCATGCCTTCTAAGCACAGACTGAGTAACAGCAGCCCTGCAAGAGGCCTCTAAAGAATCAAAACCACATTGCAAAGTATGTTTTCCAACTTGTTCAGCTAAATGCATTAAATCCTGTAAATCTTTATTTTCCACACAATCAGAAATCAACACTTTCCGTTTAAGCAGTCCCATGATATGCTGTTGATACTTTAGCATACGGAATTGACAGTTTAAAGCCCTGATTGCCAAGGTTGCAGAAGTATAAACCTTTATACCCTATCTAGCCAGCGCCCTGGAGTCTCTATCAGAAGGGATAGGATTTTTAGCAGTAGAAGCCTTAATGCCCTTGGGCCCCTGAAAAATCGTTTCTGGATCCGTAACAGGATTTTTGAAAAGAAATTTGTGGGACTCAGGAACCTTGTAGTATCTGTCTGGTTTACTAGGGGGCAGAGGCAAGGAATCAGGGGCCATACTGGATTCCGAAAACTTACCATCAACAATGTCTAGAACAGGAGGTATAGCCAAAGGCCTATGCTGAGGAAAAAGAATTAAATCCTTAAGCCTCTTTTTGGATTCAGAAAATTCCTGACTTTCCCAGTGGAAATGCTCCCTTAAGGTATGCAACGTTTCCCCAAAAGAAAAATCCTCAAGGGGAGAAGCAGAGGGAATGGAATCCTCCGAATAAGAATCCTCATAGGTAGGTATGGACAGATCCAGGTCATTAGAAAAGTCAGAGGAAACAGAGTCCTGTTCAGAAGAGTCAATCAAGTTCAGCCCTAGGCCTCTTAGAAGGGGGGGTTGACTACCCCAGAGTAACTAAATCTTCAGCCATTTTGATAATTTGTTTTTTAGGCATAGGGGCCTGTACATGTGGCCTGGGTGTCGGTTTTTTAGACATAGATTGAGATTTAGGCCTTAGTATTGAAGGTGGAGTTGGTTTAATATACAAGTCTGTAGGCCTGAATACACCCTCAGAAGCTGGTGCCTGCACAGCGGCTCCGGACCCATCCAAGGTAAAGACATCCGCGGGTTCCATAGATGAAGCATCTCGCGGCATACCGGACTTCGAATGGGTCTCAGTAGACACCTGCGAATCAGAAGTAGCAGGCATCAGGGGCTGCAAAAGCGCCCAAGTACCGGCGAACTGGCGACTGGTTTAGGAGAAGCGGTGTCTGCAGTTTTGGACCCGGCCTCTTTCTGTCTTTTTCTTAGCGGTTTTAAGGTATTCTAGTAGTCGGATGGCTAACCAACATCATTTCTGGAAAATTAAACCAAAAACCACCAAAATATTTAGAAGCAAAAATGTACCAACGACGGATAGTGCGCCGATTAAATAAAGCACAAAACCAACAGCAAGGTACGTCATAATCAGGGCCTAGGCAAGGAATACAGTACAAATGAAAAACCTTATGAGGTATCTGCTTCCCACAAGTAATACAATTATTAACTTTCACTGACATCGGGAAGGAGCAAGAAAAAGTTTCCCCAATGGGGTACTTGGATTTTAGTTGAAGATACGAACAGGATACTACCGTCCAAGGACTTCTACCAGAAAAAGAAATCCACGTAGCAGCAAACAAAATAAAGTAGAAGTCACCACGATAGTAAAAAATAATGTTGTATTTATTGTCAGAACAAGCGCTTTCACGTACTACCAAGGTACGCTTCTTCAGGTTTGTAAATCAATTCATTTTATCAAATATTTATATACAAAGTATTCTATCTAATAAATCAATTAAACAATTAATCAATTAGTCAGAATAACTCATCAACTATTCCACGGTTTCATTTTAGTTGAAGACTTCGGTTCTGAAACTCGAAAAAGAAAATTTCAGGAGTCGGCCGACTAGCACTTGCGAACTGCTTCTGCTTCGGGCACCATGCGGCAAGAAAGACTGATGTCATGGCGTCAGCTGCATGTTTTATACCCCTGACGACCTGACGTCATGGAAGAAGGGACAGCAACCAACGCAGGACCCAAGACTTTGTTAATCAGGCCAACTGAGGGCAACCTGCCAGCAGATTACCCAAATGCAATGACTGCAACAGTGAAACACGAAGAACATCAGCACAGCAAATAAAGACCAAAATGTACTGATGGAGAGCATTAAAGAAACACTAAGTCATGGGTACTTGCCATCCATCTTCAATAAAGTACAGTTGTGCAAGCTGCACTTAGTAGAAGTTCAAATTCCTCACTTGTTCAGTAGTCTTTGTGTATTTAAGTTGTATGCTGCCCAGGATACAACTGGCTGGTCTTCAGAAAGTTCTGGCTCAATCCCACACCTACAATCTGACCAATGACTGTCCTTTGGTGGGAAATCAGCAGTCACGGGGTAGACAACTTTAAGACTTTCTTTCTTAAACAGAGAAAGAAAGCTTACTCATCCTGAAACTCTCCAAGAGATATAAAAATAACATTTTATCCCAAAAACTCACTACATACAGAAAGTGAATGCAGCTACTACAACTGTAAGGAATTCAAAACTATTCTGTTATGACAAGTGCAACTTAAGCAGCTGTACTACGTTCAGTATTCTCACTACCTTTGGCTATTTCTTCTGTGCGGATTATAAAAGCTTATCCAACTGGGGAGGAGGAAGACTCAGTGTCCAGGAGCCCCCGGTTAGAGGTCCTCACAAAGCCAGTCCTGGAAAAGGAATTTGTATATAATGCTTTGTAGAAGCATGCAAAGTAGACCATGCAGTTGCCTCCAGAATGCTTCTAGACAATATCTTTCCACCTATATTCCATCAAAGAAAACAAGGCTCTATCAAAATGTGCCTTTATTCTGCTTTGAAATGTTTACCATGGTGGGTATAATGTAAAAAGATACAGTAAGGAACAACCAAACTGGAATTGTCTGAATTGACACAGTTGTCTTTTCCCACTCCCACAACAGGAATTCCAGAGCTGTACGACTTACTTAAAGGACTTAGTACTAACAAGATAATACTAGAGTTGCAACAGAATGATACTCTGATCATTCAAAGTCTGAAAGAAATAAAGGAGAGAGAAGGCTAGACTCTAGGTATGCTCTGAAAGCAGCAAGGGCATATATGGGAGATTTTTTTTTGTACAGATAACGCTATATGCATGGAAAAGCAAAAGGTGTTAACCCGCCATGAATAGTTGCAACCTGGATATTATCTTACAGATGTCAAAACAAAAAGCCAGGTACGCTATGAAAAAATTAAAAACAGACAGAAATAACCTTCTCAAGTAAGTAAGTAAAGATCCAAATTACCACCTGAACAAGAGGTAACCTTGTATATCAACAGAAAAAACTTTGTAGAGCAGCCTGAGCAAAGACTAAGGGAGGACCCATGGGCAGACATACTGAAATGGCTGACAAACATCCTTTGCCAAAGTAATAAACAAGGCTTACAATAGTACCAAACAAAAGTTTGAAAAAAGTTATGTACTCACCATAATGTTCCACCGGAGTTGTTGCTTTTCATTTGTCTTCAACCTGTGGGACACAGATCCAGAAACGGAGCCGACTCAGGTCACATTTCTCCAGCATCGGATCGGAGCTCCAAGCTCCTCCCCTAACCACAATGCCCCTGTCTCCTTCATCCCCTTAGACCGAGTTTGCTGCTCACCATAGCATTCCAACCTGACTCAATGCCTTACACCTTGGCACAATAACCCAGACAGTAACAAAAGAAATAACCCGTTATGCCAAAGAAAAGGCTATAGCTTTTCCAGCCAGACCATCACACAGCCCACGTAAGGCAGAGGAAAGGAGGGAGGGATGGGTGAAGACCAATGAAAAGCAACAACTCAGATGGAACGTTACGGTGAATACATAATTTCTTTATCTGAAGTTTTCATTTGGTCTTCAACTGGCGGGACAGAGTCCCCAGCTACTAAAAACCTAGGAGGCCCTCATGGAAAGATATTCTGCAACACAGTGGAGTCAAAGGATGCCCTGCTTCTGGAGAGCAAATCCAACTTGTAATGGGAAATGAAAGTATGTGCAGATACCCAGGTAGCCGCAGAGCAAATGTCATCCAAGGAAACTTTGGACCAAAAGGCAGCTGAAGTAGCCACAGACCTAGTAGAATGCGTCTTAACTTCACCTGGTGGAGACAATCCTTTGGCTGAATACGCCAAAAGTATACATGGAGAGATCCAACGAGCAATAGTTACCTTTGATACAGGTTTCCCTAAAAAAGGCTTACAGTAAGAAACGAAAGGTTGATAAGACTAGGTCTTAGTTCTGTGTAAATAAAAACAGAATGGTCTATGAACATCCAGCAGGTGCAATTTATACTCTCCCTTATTCTGAAAGTTCAGAAAGAAAACAGGGAGATCGATAACCTGACTAATGTTTGATTCGGAGGCCACTTTCGGTAGAAAAGAAGGATCAGTGCGCACAGATACCCTGTCTTTATGGAAAATCATGTAATGAGGTTTAATCGGCAAGGCCTGAAGCTCCGAAATAATTTTAGCTGAAGTAATGGCAATCAGGAAGACTGTCTTCCAAGACAAAAACTGCAGATCCACTGCAGCAGCTGGTTCAAAGGGGGAAGGAACCAAGGCTTGAAGGACTAAGGTCCACGGAGGTGTAGGGTCTTTTATTGGTGGCCTAAGAGGAAAGATACCCTTCCAAAAAGCTTAACAGACCTTAGAAGAGGCCAGAGAAGCTGAATCATCCTCTATGTGGAAGTCAGAAATAGCCTTCAGCTGAACTTTAACCGTAAAGCTGGCACACTATTGAAAAATACCTGCCAGAAACTCTAAGATAAACAAGAACTGGGCAGTGAAGGGATCCAAATCATGCTGAGCCGCCCAAACTGAGGAAACATTTCCACTTACTCGAATAAACCTTCCTCTTGGAAGACTTATGAGCCGCTGCCAAAATCTTCTTAACTGGAGAAGATAGCCCAGCAGTCCTAACTATCATGGAAACTGGAGCAGCCAAGTGGTGAGCTTCAGACTGGCCAGATCTGGATGTGGAATCCCTGAAAGATGAGAAATCAGATCCTGAACCAGATCCAACATCCAGGGAGGACACTACATGAGACCACAGAGAAGGGAACCATACTTGGCGAGGTCAGAAGCGGGCAATGAGGGTGACCAAGCTCCCCAGCCGTTGCACTTTCAAAATGAACTTTGGGATCAGGGGAAGTGGAGGATAAGCAGAGAGAAGACCGGAGGGCCAAGAGTGAACTAGAGCATCTCTGGGGGACTCCCCCAGAAGGGGGTTCAGAGTGAAGAACTCTCTGCACTTTGCATTGGAAGGCAAGGCAGAGAGATCACAGCAAGGTTTACCCCACTTTAGAAAGATCTGTTTCGCTAACGAAGGATTCACGACCTGCTGAACCTGTCCGCTAGAATTTTGGACCTCCCCAGAATGTGCAATGCAACCAGAAAACATCCAGTTGAGATCGCCCACTCCCACAATCTCACGGCTTCTCGGCAAGGGGATAAGACCTGGTTCCTCACCGTTTGCTGATGTACCAGACTACCGACATATTGTTTGTCTGGATGGCAATTGTCCCTAGGGTAAGATGAGCATGAAGAGCTTGCAAAGTACAGTTGTGTAAACTTACCATAAATGTAGATGTTAAGAGTGTATTCACTGTTGCAGTCATCACACTTGGGTTATCTGCCAGCAGGTACCCCTCAGTCGGCCCGAATACCAGAGACTTAGTATTTCTGTCTCGGTTGCTGTCATTTCAGGACTGACGTCAGGGGTATAAAAACAGGCAGACAATGCCATTACAGCAAAAACAACAGCAAAGCAAAAAAGTACAGTTGTGTACTCTTACCATAAATGTAGATCACTGTTGCAGTCATCACATTTGGGTAATATGCTGGCAGGTTGCCCTCAGTCGGCTTGAATATCAAAGTCTTGGGTCCCGAGTCGGTTGCCGTATCCTCTTCCATGACGTTAGGGATATAAAACATGCAGCAGACACCACTTTCTTTAGTTTTTCTTGCCCCAGATGTCAGGTGCCCCCCAAATGGGAAGCAAAAAAAAAAAAAATAAACATAATTTACATAGATATATATATATATATATATATATATATATACATAGATATATATACATACATAGATATAGATATATATATATATATATATATATATACACATATACATCTCATCTTCTTTCGGCTGTTCTCGTTAGGGGTCGCCACAGCGGATCACCTGTTTCCATTTCTTCCTGCCCTCTGCATCTTGCTCTGTCACACCAACCACCTGCATGTCCTCTTTCACTACATCCATAAACCTTATCTTAGGCCTTCCTCTTTTCCTGTTACCTGGTAGCTTCATCCTTAGCATCTTTTTCCCAATATACTCCGCATTCCTTCTCAGCACATGTCCAAACCAACGTAATTTTGCCTCTCTGGCTTTGTCTCCAAACCTTCCAACCTGGGCTGACCCTCTAATATACTTATTCCTCATCCTGTCCACCCTCGTCACACCCAGTGCAAATCTTAACATCTTTAACTCTGCCACATCCAGCTCAAACTCCTGCCTTTTTGTCAATGTCACTGTCTCCAACCCATATAACATAGCTGGTCTCATTACCCTCTTGTAGACCTTCCCTTTCACTCTTACAGGTACTCGTCTGTCACAAATCACTCCTGACACTCTTCTCCACCCACTCCATCCTGCCTGTACTCTCTTCTTCACCTCTCTTCCACACTCACAGTTACTCTGAATTACTGACCCCAAGTATTTAAACTCATCCACCTTCATCACCCCTACTCCTTGCATCCTCACCATTCCTCTATCCTCCCTCTCATTCACACACATATATTGTCTTAGTCCTGCTGACCTTCATTCCTCTTCTCTCTAGAGCATCTCTCCATCTCTCCAAGGTCTCCTCCACCTGTTCCCTACCCTCACTACAGATCACAATGTCATCTGCAAACATCATAGTCCATGGGGACTCCTGTCTGATCTCGTCTGTCAACCTGTCATTCACCATTGCAAATAAGAAAGGGCTCAGAGCTGATCCTTGATGCAACCCCACCTCCACCTTAAATGCATCCGTCACTCCCACCGCAGACCTCACTGCTGTCACACTACCCTCGTACATATCCTGTACCACTCTTACATACTTTTCTGACACTCCTGACTTCCTCATACAATACCACAACTCCTCTCTAGGCACCCTGTCATATGCTTTCTCCAAGTCTACAAAAACACAATGCAACTCCCAGAGCAAATACATACATATATATATATATATATATATATATATATATATATATATATATATATATATATATATATACATATACATACATACACACACATATATATATATATATATATATATATATATATATATATAAATGCAACTGTAACAAACTTTACCTTCATCTAAAAGCAAATACACCACAAAGGCTGTACAATATAGTGAAGGAAAGAGAAGTTCTAGAAAAAAGGGGGATGGCGGGTGGGTAACAACAGTGAATACAGTCGAACATCTACATTTATGGAAAGTGTACACAACTGTACTATGTTCTTCGTGTTTCACTGTTGCAGTCATTACATTTGGGTAGAATCCCAAAGCTTACAGTCGAACATCTACATTTATGGTAAGTGTACACAACTGTACTATGTTCTTCATGTTTCACTGTTGCAGTCATTACATTTGGGTAGAATCTCAAAGCTATGGATGGGAGGCTGGAACTAAATAGCATTAGGAGTGGCTATAAGGCTCTGCAGAACTGCAGTGGCAAAGCCTGCCCTGGACTTAAGAGAAGAGAGGCAAATGATAATGCTTTGTAAAAGTATGAACAGAGCTCCAAGTAGCAGCTTCTAGAATGTCTTTGATTGGCACCCCTCTGAGAAAAGCTGCTGAGGTAGATGCAGCCCTGGTGGAATGTGACCAGATTTCCTTGGGCACCGGTTTACCATGAAGCAAACAGCAGAAATGAATGGAGTGGCTTATCCACTTTAAAATAGTCTGCTTTGAAATAGCCTTTCCCTCTGATCCTGCAGCAAATGCCACCAGAAGCTGCTCAGAGTTTTAGAGATTTGGTCCTGTTTAAGTAGAATCTTAGTTGTCCGTGTACTTCCAAGGAATGCAGAATCCGCTCCCACTTATTCTGCGGATTTGGGTAAAATGTTGGCAGGGTGCCTAGAGAGGAGTTGTGGTATTGTATGAGGAAGTCAGGAGTGTCAGAAAATATGTAAGAGTGGTACAGGATATGTAGGAGGGTAGTGTGACATAGTTTGGTTTAAAGCAACACTGGATACCACCTTAGGCATAAAGGAAGGATTGGTCCTGAGGGACACCCTATCCGGGTAAAATGTAATAAAAGGCGCCATGGCCATGAGGGCCTGTAGTTCTGAAACCCTTCTTGCTGAAGTGATTGCCAGAAGGAAAGCTGTTTTCCAAGATAAAAACTTTATAACCGCAGTAGCTGCTGGTTCAAATGGAGGCAGTGTGAGCTTTTCCAACACAAAATTGAGGTCTCACACAGGAGTTGGTGATCTTCTGGGAGGCCTTAAATTTTTGGCCCCTCTAAGATACTGTTTTAGCAGAGGATGAGAAAAGATGGGAGGCTCTGTGTTGTAATGAGCCGAGATGGCAGAGGCATGGATTTTTATTGATGAAAAAGATAGGCCCTTGTCAAGCATCTCAGTCAAGTATTGTAAAATCTGAGGAATATTTGTCTTTGCTGCGTCAGTCCCTTGTGCTTGGTTCCAAGCACAGAATCTCTTCCATTTATCAGCATAAGATTTTCTAGTACTAGGCCTTCTGGCTTCCAAAATGACATCCATCACAGATTTACTGAGGAGATGTTTGAATAATTACATGATCAGCCATGCTGCCAGGTTCGGAGTTTGGAGCCGATTGTGCAGAATTTGATTGTTCTGCTGAGACAGTAGATGAGGTATTTGAGGCAAGTGCCAAGGAAGGAGTTGAGACATATTCCTTAGAATTGGGTACCAGTGCTGGTGAGGCTAGTCCGGGGCAATTAGGATAATTTTTGTTTTTTCCTGTCTGACCTTTAGTAAGACCTTGGGAAGAAGAGGCAGAGGAGGAAAGGTGTAGACTGATAGGTTTTTCCAACTGAAGGATATGGCATCCACTTTCCATACTTGTCTGTGACAAGTCCTTGTGCAGAATTTGTCCAGGTGATAATTCTGGGGAGAGGCAAATAGATCTATGTCCGAGCTCCCCCATTTTTCTGTTATCATGCTGAAGACTTGTGGATCCAGTTTCCACTCGTGAGGGTCCATAAGATTTCTGCTTAGGTCGTCTGCCAGAGTATTTTGTTTTCCTGGCAGGAACTGAGCTTCAAGATGTACTTGGTAAGTCAAGACTGTGTCCCACAATGCCATGGCTAGTCTGCAAAGGGGGTAGGAATGTGTACCCCCCTGCTTGTTTATGTACTACATAACCGTGGTGTTGTCAGTCTTTATCAGTTGTCGTTCAGGATGAAGCAAGTCCTTGAAGGCTGTCAGGGCATTTTGAACAACTAACATCTCTTTCTGGTTGATATGCAGATGCATTTGTTTTGGGCTCCATATGCCCTGAATGCATCTCCCCGCCAGGTGGGCCCCCAAGCATTGTCTGATGCATCTGTAGTTAGGGTTTGATTGGCAAGGGGTAGAGTGAAAGACCGTCCCATGTTCTGGTGACATGTCTCTGCCCACCAAAGAAACTCCTGTTGTAGGCAGGGAATGAGAGGAATCATTTTTTCCAGACTGTGACAATGTTGACTTCATAAATTTTTCAGATACCACTGTAGTTTCCTCATATGCAGTCTTGCATATGGAATTAGTAGAATGCAGGCTGCCATGAATCCCAAAGCCTGCAGAATTTGTCATGCAGATAACTGGGTTTTTGTTGCCATCTGTTGGAAGTAAATAGTCAGTTGCCTTTGTTTGTCTGGCGTAAGGTAAGCCATCTGGGCAGTTGTATTCAAGCTTGCACCCAGGAATGTAATCTTTTGAGAGGGTACCAATTGTGATTTCTTTTCGTTTACTGTGTACCCTAGGCATGTTAGAAGCCTTTTTACAAACGCCAGATGTTGAAGAAGAATGTCCTTGTTTTCTGCATGAATGAGACAGTCGTCCAAGTAAGGATAGCTTTGCATGCTTCTGTCTGCAAAATGTAGTTACTGGTGCCAGGCACTTCGTAAAGATCCTGGGTGCAGTAGATAAGCCAAAGGGCAGTGCAGAGAATTGGTAATGCATAAAACCAGCCTTGAAGCGGAGGTATCTTCTGCACGATTCCCTTATTGGGATATGCAGGTATACCTCTTAAGTCTAGTCACTAGCCAAGCATTCTTGCCCAGCATGGGCAGAAGCTGTTGCAAAGTCAGCATTTTGACTTTTGGGATATCCAAGAATGTGTTCAAAAATCCAGTATGGGGCGCCAGGCATCGTCTTTTCTGGGTACCAAGAACAGTCTTGAGTAAAACCCTTGTCCTTTTTCCTGTTCTGGTACTGGCTGAATAGCCCCCATATCCATGAGGGACGTAACTTGTTTCTGTGCCTCTGCCCATTGATTTTGTGGCAGATCTGGCCAACCGTTTCGAATCGGCAAGGTATGGAAATGAAATCTGTATCCCTGGGATACTATGTTTAATACCCACTTGTCCTGGGTTATTAACTGCCAATTTTGAGCATGAAGTGCTAGTTTTCCCCCTAAGGGGGCTGCCAAAAGATAAGTGCTTGGTGATGGCAGAGGGAAGTCATTGAGCCTGTTTACTGTAGGGTTGTGCTTTGTTTCCTCCAGATTTGGAGGTAGAGGCGTCCCATTGCTTTGACCTGTAAGAACCCTGTGATTGGTATCTAGAGCCTTTTGAGCGCCTGGATTTGCCCCGGGAGGCTCTGTCAGACACAGGAAAGGACCAGTTTTTTGTAGGCCAGTGTCTACTGAATCTTGGTGGCTGCACTTGTAAGAAGTCTTTTACAGTTTGCATAGACTTGGCTTTGTCTTCCATTTTCTTTAAAACCTCTTCTACCTTATTACCAAACAGAGTATCATGCTGTAAAGGTGCATCCAGCAATTTTCCTTTAACATGATCAGGCAGATTTTGCTCCTTGAGCCAGGCATGCCTTCTAATCACAGATCCAGTAACTGTGAACCTGCAGGAGGCCTCCAAGGAATCAAAACCACATTGCAAAGTACGCTTTCCAACCTGTTCTGCTGCATGCAATAATTCCTGTAATTCTTTATTTTCCACAAATTCAGAAATCAACATCATTTTCTGTTTCAATAATCCCATAACATGCTGTTGATATTTAAACATACGAAACTAGCAGTTTAAGGCCCTAATTGCCAAGGTTGCAGACGTATAAACCTTCTTTCCCCATCTATCCAGCGCCCTGAAATCTCTATCAGAAGGGGTAGAATTTTTGGCAGTTGAGGCCTTTACACCTTAGGGACCCTGTGAGATAGTTCCAAGGTCAGCAGCAGGATTTTTGAATAAATATTTGTGGGAGTCAGGAACCCTGTAACATCTGTCTGGCTTGCTAGGAGCTGAAGGTAGGGAATCTGGAGCTAAGCCAAAAACACATCATCACAATGTCTAATACAGGAGGTATGGCCAAAGGCCTACGTTGAGGAAGGAGGAGGAAATCCCCAAGCCTTTTTTTTGATTCTGAGAAATCTTTACTCTCCCAATGAAAATGTTCCCTCAAAGTATGCAAAGTTTCCCAAAAGAATAATCTTCAGGAGGAGATGCAGATGGGATGGATTCCTCTGCATCTGAATCCTCATAGGGAGGTATAGCTAATTCCTGATCAGAACAAATAGAAAACTGATCTGAAGATTCATAATCAGTGTCTTGCATAAGCCTCTTATCGGGGGGGGGGGGTTGTCCCTCGGTAGAGGCCTGCGACTCGAAAGTAGCGGGTATCAGGGGCTGCGAAAGCGCCTCACTGGAGTACTGGCGAACCGGCGACTGGCTTAGGAGAAGCTTTGTTGTCGACTTTGGACCTTGACGGTCTGTCTCTGCCCTTTTCTTTTTATTTTTTGTGAACTCTGGTAGCCAGATTGCTATCCGACGACATTTCAGGGTAGTTGAATCTGTTTCCAAAATATTCTGAAGCAAAGATATACCGATGCTTCATAATGCGTTGTTTAAATCTAGCACAAAACCGACAGCAAGGCACGTTATGATCTTGGCCTAGGCAAGGAATACAGTACAAATGGAAATCCTTATGAGGTATTTGCTTCCCACAAGTAATACAATTATTTACTTTTACAGACATCGGTAAGGAGCAAGAAAGTTTCCCCAACGGGGTACTTCTTTAATTGAAGACTTCAGTTTTGAAACTCGAATGCGAAAATTTCAGGAGTCGACTGACCGGCACTTGCGAACTGCTTCTGCTTTGGGCACCGCGCAGCAAGAAAGACTGATGTAATGGCGCCGGCTGCATGTTTTATACCCCTGACGACCTGACGTCATGGAAGAGGAGACAGCAATATTTAATGTAATACATGCCAATTAAAAGAAACATTCATACCTTTTGGAAACAAAGTATCAAACTTTAATATATACACTGCTTCTTTATAAAGAAGTTTATTCTTGCTGAAGTCCCCCCCACCAAAAAAAAAACACTACTTTTTCTAAAATTGTGGCTTGTAAACCATGAACAGAACGACCATGCGCTTGCAAAAAATGTTGTGCCACTGAACTCTGTTCCTTTTTATTTAATGTATCACGAACATGTTCTAATAACCTTATTTTAAAAGCCCTTTTGGACTCACCCACATAAAAAATTACTGCAGGGACATCTGAGGGCATAAATAATGCCCTCAGTGTCACACCTATAATTCCCACAAATTTCAAATCTTCGACCATTTAAGAATCCAATATAAGGCACAATACATCTGCATGCCTTACATTTGCCACATCCTACTGTCCCTTTTATTCTTAGTGACTCATGTTAAGACCTCCTTGGGTCTGCAGAACCTAGATTTTACCAAAAAGCTCTTAATATTCCTACCCACTCTATCTGAAGCAACAAATTTATTGGGCATCCGTGAACTTCCAACCTTTAAATTTGATAACAGTTACCACTGTGTTTGTACTATCTCATAAAGCCTATTGCTAAATCCACTATATGTGGTTACAAAATGCGTTTCACAACCAGATTCAGCATTATTATTTAATTTGGAAACTCCCTTCCATTTTCTATTGTTGTGTTCTATATATTCTTTATTAAATCTAGACCATGCCTTAGCAATTATATCTTCACCATAACCACGCTTTCTGAACATCTCAAAAGTGTAACCCATCTCCCTTAAAAAATCTTGTTCATCGCTGCATAGTCTGTAAAGACGTATGCATTCACCATAGAGTAAGGCATCAATCATATGCACAGATGACAACTTGTTGCTTTCAAATAATATATATCCCCCTTAAATTTCCTATGTACTTTTGTAACTAGTCTTCCATCTTCCTTATGTAACAAATCTGCATCCAAAAAGGACACCTTCTTCCCTATTTGGATGCCATCAAATGTAAAATTAAATCTGTTTACTTGTTAATTCATCCAAAAATTTCTGCACTTCCTGTTCCCCTCCTTCACATAAACAGATAAATCATCAATAAATCTAAAATAACACAGCATATTGACAAAAAAAATCTTTCCCTATAAAATATTCAACTTCAAACAAGCCCATAGTTAAATTAGCATATGAGGGGGCAAAAGCTGCCCCCATAGCGGTTCCACATTTCTGATGATAAACTTAGCTATCAAACTCAAAATATTCTTCAAACAAAAATGTACTAAATCTACAACATATTCTGTAGTGGGTGACTCACCCATGAAAAATCTGATTGCCTCAAGGCCATGGCAATGTTTAATGTTTAGTATATAAACTTTTCACATCTAGAGTCACCCAATACATCTTATTAGTCCATTGTACTGTCCTTAACTTACTTAAAAAAATCAAAAATATCTTTAACATAATAATAAAACTACCTTGGGTAGCAACAGGAAATGCAGCAATTGTCCTAGATTGTAAGTAAAATAATTTCTACCTGAAACAATAGGGCGCCCGGGAGGGGCCTGTATATTTTTGTGAATTTTAGGTAAACAGTAGAATGTGGCAATACTATGATTATTCATAGTTAGCTTCTTCTGAACATCATCATCAGTTAAGTAACCTAAACCTGATGCCTTTGTTAAGTAAAGATTTGAATTCAACTAAGGCTCCCAAACACTGACTTGTATCTACCTAAGTGAATTGTCATCCAAATGTTCATGGCACATCTTCAAATACTGAGATATATGCATCACAACTAGTTTGCTTCCCTTATCAGCGAATGTATAAACCAGCTGTTTTGGGGGACTCTAGATGTGAAAAGTTTATATACTAAACATTAAACATTGCCATGGCCTTGAGGCAATCAGATTTTTCATGGGTGAATCACCCACTACAGAATATGTTGTAGATTTAGTACATTTTTGTTTGAAGAATAATTATTTTGAGTTTGATAGCCAAGTTTAAAATCAGAAATGTGGAACAGCTATGGGGGTGGCTTTTGCCTCCTCATATGCTAATTTAACTATGGGCTTGGTTTTTTGTCAATATGTTAAGTGTTAGTTTAGATTTATTGATTTAATTTTTTTATGGGAAGGAAGGGAACAGGAAGTGCAGAATGTTTTGGATGAATTACAAGTAAAGAGATTTAATTTTACATTTGATGGCATCCAAATAGGGAAGAAGGTGTCCTTTTTGGATGCAGATTTGTTACTCAAGGAAGATGGAACGTTAATTACAAAACTACATAGGAAATTTCAGGGGGATAAATATTATTTGAAAGCTTGTCATCCTGGGCATATGATTGATGCCTTACCCTATGGTGAATGCATACATCTTTACAGACTATGCAGCGATGAACAAGATTTTTAAGGGAGACAGGTTATACTTTTGAGATGTTCAAAAAGCGTGGTTATGGTGAAGATATAATTGCTAAGGCATGGTCTAGATTTAATAAAGAATATATAGGAAACAGAAAATGGAAGGGAGTTTCCAAATTAAATAATAATACTGAATCTGGTTGTGAAATGTATTTTGTAACCACATATAGTGGATTTAGCGATATGCTTTATGAGATACTACAAACACAGTGGCAACTGTTATCAAATTTAAAGGTTGGAAGTTCATGGATGCCCAATAAACTTGTTGCTTCATATAGAGTGGGTAGGAATATCAAGAGCTTTTTGGTGAAATCTAGGTTCTGCAGACCCAAGGAGGTATGAGTCTCTAAGAATAAAAGGGACAGTAGGATGTGGCAAATGTAAGGCATGCAAATCTATTGTGCCTTATTTTGAATTCTTAAATGGTCAAAGATTTGAAGTTTGTGGGAATTATAGGTGTGACACTGAGGGCATTATTTATGCCCTCAGATGTCCCTGCAATAAGTTTTATGTGGGCGAGTCCAAAAGGGCTTTTAAAATAAGGTTATTAGAACATGGTCGTGATATATTAAATAAAAAGGATCAGTTCAGTGCCACAACATTTTTTGCAAGCGCATGGTAGTTCTGTTCATGGTTTAGAAGCCACAATTTTAGAAAAAGTAGTGTGTTTTTTGGGGGGGGGGAGGGGGCTGTCAGCAAGAGTAAACTTCTTTATAAAAGAAGCAGTGTATATATTAAAGTTTGATACTTTGTTTCCAAAGGGTCTGAATGTTGCATTTAATTGACATGTATTACTTTAAATATTGTTTAAGTGTTTGATGGTATTACCTGATTGCTTTATTGTTTAATTGCTTATTTAGCAGTGTACATAAACCAACTGCATGATGTGAAGTAACCGTGTACTCCAAGATGGCAGTGTATGCCGAGATGTCAGAGAGATATAAATTTTATTCATTGGGTTCCTGCTCTTTGTTCTTCGTTGTATTTGCAGCCAATGCCATTATGTCAGCTTTACTTGCCCCAAATGTCAGGTGTCCCCAAATACGGAGCTAAGTTATGGTGGAAAAAACACCACCAGTAAAAAGTAAATACCAATAGCCCTGTAAGGGGTGAGCAAGAGAAACAGAGAAGGAGAGCGAGAAAGAGAGACAAGGGAGCTAGAGGGTGGGGAAACCAGGACTGCAACAGTGAATACACTCGGAACATCTACATTTACGGTAAGAACACAACTGTACTATGTTCTTCGTGTTTCACTGTTGCACTCATCACACTTGGGTTGATTCCCAAAGCTGAAGAATGGGTGGAGGCAGTCAAGAAGAGTTGGGGCTGGCTAGTATGCCCTGCAGGACTGCTGTTGCAAAACCCACCCTGGATTTGGAAAAGATAGGCAGGTGGTAATGCTTGGTGAATGTGTCAATAGAACTGCAAGTAGCAGCTTCCAGAATGTCCCTGGTAGGGACTCCCCCAATGAATGCTGTAGAGGTTGAAGTCGCCCTAGTGGAACGTGTTCCGACTCCCAGAGGAGGTGGTTTCCTATGGTGTTTATAACATAAAATGGATACAGTGTGCTATCGATTTGGAGATGGTTTGTTTTGATATGGCCTTGCCCTCTGCCCCTGCTGCAAAGCTGACTCAGTAACTGGTCAGATTTCCTGAAGGGCTTAGTCCTATCAAGGCAGGACCTGAGCTGTCTGCGCACATCTAAAGAGTGCAGGATCCTTTCCCCCTTACTTTGAGGATTAGGGAAAAAGGTGGGCAAATGGACAGACTGGTTGAAAGCCACACTGGACACCACTTTAGGCATAAAAGTAGGGTTAGTCCTGAGGGAGACCTTGTCAGCATGAAAAATAATGAAGGGTTCCACAGCCATAAGTGCTTGTAGCTGAAGTGATGGCCAGAAGCAAGGCTATTTTCCAAGAGAGGAATTTTAACTCTGCAGACGCTTCAGGCTCAAAGGGGGGGGGGGTAGTGTGAGCTTTTCCAGCACAAAGGTAAAGTCCCAAGCAGGGGTGGGGGCTCTTCTTGGTGGCCTTAAGTTGTTAGCCCCTCTGAGGAACTGTTTTGATAAGAGGGTGAGAGAAGAGAGGTGGCTCAGTGTTGTAATAAGCAGAGATGGCAGAGGCATGGATCTTAATGGAAGCGAAGGATAGGCCTCTGTGGAGTAGGCCTGCTAGGTAATCCAGGCTGACAGGTAAGGAGGGCTGTGCCGAGTCCGCTCCTTTACAGTGAATCCAGGAACAATACCTTTTCCACTTATCAGCATAAGATTACCTTGTACTGGGTCTTCTGGCTACATGAACAACATCAATCACCTGCTTGCCTAGGCTGGCCACTGGAGGAGAATTCAAGGAATAAGCCAGGCGGCAAGGTTCAGGGTTTGCAGTTGTGGATGCTAGATCTGTCCCTCCTGCTGAGTGGGGAGGGTTGGGATCTGGAGTAGGTACCATGGTGGCACCTGTGTGACTGCACAGTAGTGGGTACCAGTGTTGGCATTGCCAGTCTGAGGCAATCAGGATTGCCCTTGGTCCTTCCTGTCTTATCTTGAGTACTACTCTTGTAAGAAGAGGCAGAGGGGGAAATGCATAGATTGAGAGGTTTACCCACTGGAAGGATAGGGCATCCAGTTTCCAGGTCTTGCTGTGAGGTACCCTGGTGCAGAATTTGCTGAGCTGGTGATTGCAGGATAGGCAAACAGGTCCAACATTGGGGTACCCCATTTCTGGGTTAGAAGGCTGGAGGTGTTGAGGTCTAATTGCCACTCATGTGGGTCTAGAAGATTTCTGCTTAAGTTGTCTGCCAGAGAGTTTTATTTGCCTGGCAGGAATTGAGCTTGCAGGTGAACATACATGTCCAAGGCCGTGTTCCACAGGGCCATGGCTAGCCTGCAGACAGGGTATCACATCACTGTTGTGTTGTCAGTTTTTACTAGAAGAGGCCCTTGTGACTGTAGGGATCTGAAAGCTGTCAGACCATGCTGAGCAGCTAGCATCTCTTTTTGGTTGATGTGCAGATGAATTTGGTTTGGGCTCCAGTGGCCCTAAATGCACCTACCATCCAGATGTGCCCCCCAGGCATAGCCGAATGAGTCTGTAGTTAGGGTCTGGGCGATGTGAGGCTGTGTAAATGGAAGTCCCTTGTTGTGGTTGCATGCTGCTGCCCACCAAAGAAACTCTGTCCTGAGAAAGTATGATAGTTTCCAGGTCCTGTGAATGTTGGCAAAGACTAAGTAGCACTGAAGTTTCCTCATATGCAGTCTGGCATATGGAATTAGTAGAATGCAGGAGGCCACGAACCCTAGAGCCTGCACGATTTTCCTTGTGGATAGTTGGGCTCTGGTGGCCATTTGAGTGAAGCAGCCTGTCAGGCTTGTTTTTCTGGAATAAGGAATGCCATCTGGGATGCTGTGTCCAAGCTTGCTCTCAGGAATACAATTTTTTGACTGGGGACTAGTTTTGATTTATTTTCGTTGATAGTGTACCCCACAGAGGTTAGAAAGTCCTTTACAAATGTCAGGTGCTGCAACAGGTTTTCCCTGACTGTCTACCTGAATCAGGCAATCGTCCACGTAAGGGTATATTTGAATCTTTCTCTGTCTGCAATAGGCAATGGCTGGAGCCAGGCATTTTGCGAAGACTCTGGGAGCAGTCGATAAGCCAAAGCGCAGTGCAGACAACTAATAATCCTGCCCTGAAATGCAGACATTTCCTGCAAGAGTACCTGACAGGGATGTGCAGATAAGCTTCCTTTAGGTCTAGGGTGGCTAACCAGGCATATTTGGGTCAGCAAAGGGAGAAGCTGCTGCAGGGTGAGCATTTTGAACTTTGGTACCACCAGGAAGGTGTTTAGAATGGACAGATCTAAGCTTGGGTGCCAGGTGCCCTCTTTTCTAGGTACCAGTAAAAGTCTGGAATAAAAACCTTGGCCTACCTGTTCTGCAGAAACAGGCTGAATTGCCCTTATGGAGAGCAGAGATTGAATTAGAAGTTATGTACTCACCATAACGTTCCATCTGAGTAGGTGACTTCATTTGGATGCAACCTGTGGGTATCGGATCCGACTTCGGATCCGAGCCGGCATTTCAAAAGCTTAGGATCCAAGCTCCTAGCTCCTCCCTCTACCCATAATCCCCTGCCAAGCCCTAACTGACCTCAGATTGAGTTTGCCTATAATATTGGTAAAGAATACCTGAACACAGGATCAAAACTTCACTCTATGCAGGTCAGGGGGATGGAGGGGGGGATGGTTGCATCCAAATGAAGTCACCTACTCAGATGGAACGTTATGGTGAGTACATAACTTCTAAATCTGAAGTAGGCAGACTTCATTTGTCTGCAACCTGTGGGACAGAGTCCCCAGCTACCTAAATCTTGGGTGGCCGTCATGGAAGGATGTTCCGGAGCACCGCAGAGCCAAAGGATGCTCTCCCTCTGGAAACAACATCCACTTTATAATGAGAAATAAAGGTATGAGATGAGGCCCAAGTGGCCGCTGCACAGATATCATCCAAGGGCACTCGGGATTTAAAAGCGGCCGAAGTAGAAACTGCCCTAGTAGTATGAGCTGTAACCCGCTGAGGAGCTGGCCTCCCTGAGGTGTCATAGGCCTGCAAAATACAAATCGCAATCCATCTCGATAATGTGACTTTAGAGAGACTGCTTTACCCATAGCAAATCTGGCAAAGGAGACGAACAGTTGATCTGATTGCCTGTGACCAGCCGTTCTGTGAATATAAAATCGCAATTGTCTGTGAACATCTAACAAATGCAGCTTATATTCTCCTTTGTTTCTGTAGTTGGGGAAAAACACAGGTAGGTTGATTGATTGGTTAATATTAGCTTCTGAAGAAACTTTCGGGAGAAAAGAAGGATTGATCCTGAGGAAGACCCTGTCAGGAAAAAAGGACAGGTAAGGCGGTTTAACGCAAAGAGCCTGAAGCTCCGACACTCTTCTGGCTGAAGTGATAGCTACTAAGAAGGCAGTCTTCCACGAAAGGTACTTCAGATCTACAGATGCTGCAGGTTCGAAGGGGAGAGCAGTAAGTGCTTGTAGAACTAAGGATAAATCCCAAGGTGGCACAATTTCCTTGACTGGAGGTCTCAAAAGAAAAACACCTTTCAAAAAGGCCTTGCAAATTTTTGCCGTCATGAGGGGTGATGACTCATGACCCACATGATAATGGGAAATGGCTGCCATTTGCACTTTTACCGTGGAAGAACTGGCTCCCTGATGGAAGAGGTTCGTTAAGAAATCCAGTACCGCCGACAGTGGTGCGGAAAAAGGATCAATATTGTTCTGATTTGCCCAAATAGAGAATCGTTTCCATTTGCTCCGATAAACCTTCCTAGTGGAAGGTTTATGAGCTGCCACTAAAATAGCTTTAACAGGTGACGAGATACCGGGAGTCCTAATCAGGGATGGAACTGGAGCAGCCAGGCTGTCAATCTCAAGGTGTGGAGGTTCGGTATTGGAAGTCCTTGAGGATGGGAAATGAGATCCGGAATGGGATCCAAAATCCAGGGCGGATTCACTCTGTGAGACCACACATAAGGGAACCAAGGTTGACGAGGCCAGAACGGGGCAATGAGAATCATTTTGCTCCCCAAACTGTTGGCTTTCTGTAAGACCCTCTGCATTAGAGGTAGTGGAGAATAAGCATAAAGGAGACCGGGGGGCCAAGCATGCACCAGAGCGTCTCTCGGGGATTCCCCAGGTGGGGGAAGCAGAGCGAAGAAACTGTCGCATTTGGCGTTTGAGTGAGAAGCAAAAAGATCGCAACAGGGTTGTCCCCAGGCGGCAAAAATCTTCTTCGCTACCAGAGGATTGAGAGACCATTCGTGAGGAGAAAGAATGGTGCGACTGAGCTTGTCCGCTAGGATGTTGGCTTTCCCCGGAATGTGCGTTGCTACAAGAAAGCGGTTGGTGGAGATTGCCCATTCCCAGACTCTCATGGCCTCTCGACAAAGGGGATAGGACCTGGTTCCCCCGTTTGTTGATGTACCAGACTACCGCCATGTTGTCCGTCTGGATAGCAATAGTGCCTGTAGGTAGAAGGCTGTGAAGTGCTTCAACGCCAAGAGCACCGCCCTCATCTCCAGGACATTTATATGCAACGAGGTCTCTGAACTGTTCCAGGTGCCTTGAACAATCTTGCCCGCAGAATGCCCCCCCCCCCCCGAGGCGAAGCGTCAGTGGTCACCGTGGCTAGGGGAAATGTTGCACAAAAGGGCCTCCCTGCTAGGAGTTCCGCTGACTGGAGCCACCAAAAAAGGGAGTTCTTGCATGCTTTGCTGATGGCAATCGGGCTGTTGAGTGAAGAGTACAGCGGAGACCACTGGACCTGTAGGGTCCATTGGAGGTTCCGCATGTGCAAGCGAGCATGAAGAAGAAGCGGGATAGCTGCCGCCATTGAACCCAGGGCCCTCAGGACCGAAGCTGCCGACGGAGACGGTTGCAGGATTGCCATGGTATGACACCTCAGGTTGGCGAGTCGATCCGGAGTGAGAAAGGCCCACATAGACCTTGTGTCCAATCTTCCTCCTATGAAATCTATAAGTTGCGTGGGGTCTAGTAAAGATTTCTTCTTGTTTATGGTGATGCCCAGCTTCGGGGCTATTTGGAGGAAATAGTCCCGGGCTGAGCACAGTAGATGCCTCGATGATGCCGTGAGGAGCCAATCGTCCAGGTACGGAAAGACCTGTATTCCCTGGAGTCTCAGGTGGGCCGCTACCACTGCTAGTACCTTGGTGAACACCCTGGGGGCAGAGGTGAGACCAAAGGGAAGGACCCTGAACTGGTAGTGATTGGCTCCTAGCCGGAAGCGAAGGAACCTCCTGGACCGTCTGTCCATTCGAATGTGGTAGTACGCGTCCTTGAGATCGATAGAGCACATCCAATCGTTCTCCCACAAGAGGGGGAGGATAGACTGAAGAGTGACCATCCGTAATTTCTGCTTGGTTACAGACAGGTTCAGTAGGGAAAGGTCTAAGATCGGTCTCAAGTCCCCAGTTTTCTTTGGCACCAAAAAGAACCTGGAGTAAAACCCTGATCCGGTCTGATCTCGGGGGATGTGCTTGATGGCTCTTTTTTCTAACAGCTGCGCGATTTCGACAGCTGCTGCCTCCCTTTGGTCGGGTGGTACATCGGGGAGGCTTCGGGATCTGGGGATTTTGCACAGGGGAATAGCATAACCTCTGGATATTATACGAAGCAACCAACGGTCTGACGTGATTGACTCCCAAGATGTCAGGTGCTTCGAAAACCGCCCCCCGACTGCCTCCAGAGATGGACAGCCGGGCAACCCTTCAGGGCTGTTGCGTGGATCTCTCAGAGAAAGGTTCTCTGGACCCAAAGTTCCTAGGAGCCCTTCTGCCTCTAGGACGGCGACCTCCCTGTCCTCCTCTGCCACGGAAGGACTGGTTGTCCGGAGCAGGCTGGGACTGCTGCGATTTCCGGAACCACATCTTCTTCTGTCTCTTTTGGATCTTCGAGAAGGACCTCTGGGGAGCTGAGAAGCGGACTCCGACGGCAGACAGCGTCTTCCCGTCCTTCTCGCTCTGGACTAACGTTTCGCGAACAGTTTTGCCAAACAAGGCAGAACCATCAAAGGGGGCATTCGCGAAGGTCACTTTGAAGGGCTCTGCGAAATCACAGTGGCGGAGCCAGGCCTGACGCCTCATGACTAGGCCCGCTCCGCTAGCTCTAGCGGCTCCCTCAGTAGCGTGAGAAAGTAGCCGCATAGAAGTATTGGAAATTGCTCTAAGAGTGGCCATACGGGTGGAGTACACTTGTTTGTCCTCACCCGACATGGACTCTGGGGGGGATGCAGCGTACTCCTTAATCAGGTCCCGCTGCATCCTGATAATATGTGCCATGTAGTTCAGCGCTCTCAAAGAAAAGGTTGCTGAACTAAAAACTCGCTTCCCAATACGATCCATCGAGCGGGACTCTTTGCTCGGGGGATGCATAGAGGGACTCTCCTGGGCTAACTCCCTCTTTGTGGCTGCAGCCATCATCATGGCATCTACCGGGGGGCCCTTGCTCCAGTGAGTGCGGTCCGCCCGGGGGGCTCAGGATACGGTCCGGACGCTTGGGTACAGGCTCAACGGTGTCCGGATCATTCCATGCTCTGGTGGATATAAGGTCCACCAGAGGATCGGCAGGAGGGGACACCGAAGAGGTAGATGGACCCGCCTCGAATGCCTCCAAGAACACAGACTCGTCTGAGGAGGCCTTGGGGGCAGACCACCCCCCCTGATCCTTAACATCTCCATAATGTCTCCAAAGGAGACGTCTTCCGGGGGTGATCTTGGGGAGCCCTGGGAGCCCTCCCCTTCATCCAAGTCTGTGTCTTCGGTAATGGACTCCGGGGAGTCCACGTGCCTCCTTTTGCACTTACGGTTCCGAGGCACTTCCTCGGGGGGACTGTCCGAGGAGTCCTCTTCAGCAGCCAGATGTTCCAAGGGAACTACTTGGGACATCGAGGCGGGCTGTCCCTGGGACCGGCTGATGGGAGCCTGGCCCAGATGCAAGGGAGTGCGGGGTGGAGCCGTGGCAGGGACCGGTAGTCCTCAACAGCGCCCTTTCCACTACGTCGAAGGCCGAGGGGGAGCCGGCTTCTCTAAGCCCCGAGAGCCGACCCCCACTCGGATCCGACGCACGGACCGGAGTCGGAGCCGAAACCATCGGATCCGAGAGACCAGTGCGCTCCGACTTAGACGGAGTCGAAGACACACCAGCTCCCTCGGATCAGAGGCTCGGCCCTCGGCTCCGAGAGGTCGGGTCCGAAGTACCCGAAGCACTCAAGGGATGGGTCGGATCCGAGGTGCGCCGACCTGTCGGATCCGACCCACCCTCGGATCCAACTCTACCCGGCACCGACAGCTCCGAACCCGGGATGTGGGTCAGAGAAGGAGCCAACAGGGCGAAAAAAGGGGTCGAAGCCCCTCCCGGATGGGGGGGGGCTAAGAGCACTCCCATTTGCATCTGGGCCTGGATGAAACGCCTCATCATCCGGTCCATGTCTGCTTCGGACATTGAAAAGGTGGATCTAGATGACACCACCGAAGCGGACCTAGAGAGCCGCCTCTGGGACCTCACTGAAGGGCTAGCCTCCTCCTGCTCCTCGGGCCCAGAAGAGAACCGTGGGGAGTGGAGCTGAGGAGGAGGAGATCTAGAAGACACAGGAGAGGCCCGTTTAGACGGAGGAGCCGAGCTTGAGGCCTCGGCTCTCTGTTTGAGGTGCCTCTCCTTGTGTCTCTCCTTTTCTTTCTCCCTTATAGTCTCCCTCTCCTCCGGCTTTTTGGTGGGTGGTGGGAGGTTGAGTCCCTGCCGGGGGAGGGGAGACCGCAGCATCCACGGAAGGCTGCTGGCTAGTAGGGGCAGAGGCCGGAGCCGCATCTGGAGGGAGAAGTCCCGCCAGAACAAGCTTCGACCTCCGCTCCCTTAAAGCTCAGGGGTTGAACCCTGCACATATGGTACAACCAGATGACAGGTGTTCAACCCCAAGATGACGCACCGAGTGTGGCCATCCGCTGGGGACAGCTTGTGGCCACACTCGGTACATTTAGAAAACACTGCCCTATGGGCTTCCGACATCCGAAGCCCTAACAGGCCTAACACACACAGCTAAAGAACAAACACACAAACTACCCAAAACCCGTGAAAAAATTAACAAGGTAAAGAGAGGAAAGCCTAACACATACACACAAATTAACTAAAGATTAAAATTTTAAAGTTTTTCAGTCAAAAACTCTTATCTTAACCAAGAGCTCGAGGAGTCCGTTGCAACTTGAAACGCGGCAAATGAAATCTGAGGCCAGTTAGGGCTTGGCAGGGGATTATGGGTAGAGGGAGGAGCTAGGAGCTCGGATCCTAAGCTTTTGAAATGCCGGCTCGGATCTGAAGTCGGATCCGATACCCACAGGTTGCAGACAAATGAAGTCTGCCTACTTCAGATCTTGGATTTGTGCCTCTGCCCACTAGTTTGGTGGAAGGTCTGGGAATCCTTTTGGGGTTGGCAGCGTGTGGAAATAAAATTTGTAACCCTGGGATACTATGCTCAGGACCAATTGGTTGTTGGTGGAGGAGGTCCAGTTTTTTCACAGTGGGCAAGTTTTCCTCCTTGGGGCACGAGCAATCGGGCAGAGGTGAGGAGTAGAGCTGAGAAGTCATTGTGAATTCTTTTTGTAAGGGGATGGCTTAGCACTCCCCGTTTTAGAAGTGGAGGCACTCCATTACATAGATCTCTGCATACCCTGAGACTGTATTCTCGGGGGTCTGTTTCCCCTGGGTCTAGTTTGAGATGGCCTTGAGGGGGCTGGAAAGGACCAACATCTCAAGGAGCAATGCCTACTGAATCTTGGAGGCTGCACTTGCAAAACATTTTTGACTGTTTGCATTGACTTAGCCTTTTCTTCCATCTTTTTTAAAACCTCTTCTGCTTTGGTGCCAAACAGATTGTCCTTGTTCAAAGGAGCGTCCAGTAATTTTGATTTGACATGGTCTGGCAAGGTCTGCTCCTTAAAACAAGCATGCCTTCTAAGTACAGAACCTGTGACTGCTGCCCTGCAAGACACTTCTAGGGTGTCAAACCCACAACTGCAGGGTATGCTTGCTGACTTGGCTTGCAAAATGCATAAGCTCCTGTAATTCTTTATTTTCTGCACAGTCAGGAAAGGTAGATAACTTTTGCTTAATAAGTTCCACAGTATGTTGCTGGTATTTCAGCATATGGAACTGGCAATTCAATGCTCCAATGGCGAGAGTTGCAGAGATGTATACTTTTTTACCCCATCTGTTTAAAGCTCGGGAATCCCTGTCCGAAGGGGTAGGATTCCTAGCTGTAGTTGCTTGTATTCCTTTAGGCCCTTGGGAGATGAACTCTCTGTCAGCAGTAGGATTTTTGACAAGAAATTTGTGAGAGTCAGGGACTCTATAGTACCTGTCTTGTTTCCTTGGAGCAGGGGGTAAAGTATCAGGAGTTAGACTGGATTCCATAAAGACATAATCCACAACATCAACAGGAGGGACAGCTAAGGGTCTGTGCTGTGGTAAATCTAAAAATTCCCCTAGTCTCTTTTGGACCGAGGATAATCCTGGCATTCCCAGTGGAAATGCTCTCTCAAAATGTGCAGGGTTTCACCAAAAAAATCCTCTGGAGGGGAAGCAGAAGGAATGGATTCCTCAGCATCTGAATCCTCATACGCAGATAAAGGCATGTGTTCATATTCAGAAACCTCAGAGTCATCGGACTCTTGGTCAGTTAAAGCTGCAGGGGACAGGTCTCTTTCTCTTAGCAGGGGGAGTTTGGCTTCCCCTAATCAGCATAATCAGGTCTTCTGTCATTTTAAACATTTGAGATTGTGGCATGGAAGCAGGCTCGAATTTGGTTCATCGGTTTTTTTTAGGCATAGCTCGTACTTGTGGCCTTAGAAACTCAGTAGTTTTAGAAAGAACTGAAGACATGAAAGAAGTTGTCGGTGAATATCGGTAATGTGAAGAACTTCCTCGGAAGCCAGTGCCTGCACAGGGGCTCTGGACCCACCCAAGGTAGAGACATCCGCAGGTTCCGTAGTCAAAGAAGAGTCGCGCAGCATACCAGACTCTGAACGGGTCTCGGTAGCAGCCTGCAAATCCATCAAAGTGGGCATCAGGGGCTGTGAAAGTGCCTCATTGAATACCGGTGAACTGGGGCCTTGCTCAACGGAAGTGTCATGGGCAGTTTTGGACCTGTGCGGTCTGTCTCTGTCTTTATCCTTATGTTTTTTCGGAAGATCGGCAGACGGATGGCTTACCGAAGTCATTTTGGAATATGGAGATTGAGAACAAAAGTATTTAGCTACAATAAGGGCCCGATGACGAATGGTTCGGGTGTTGAACAAAGCACAAAACCGACAGTGAGGTACGTCGTGGTCCGAGCCTAAACAGGTGACGCAGTAAGAAATGAAATCTCGGTGTGGTATTTGCTTTCCACAGGCGAAACAATTGTCAACTTTTTCTGACATCGGTTAGAGCAGGAAAAAAAGGATCCCCAACAGGGTACTTAGCTTTAGAAGACTTCAGGAGGATTCAATTTGGAAATGAAAACTCAGGTAGCGACTGACTGGCACTAGTGCGAAAGTACAGCTTTGTACCTACCATAAATGTAGATGTTAGAGTGTATACCCTGCTGCAGTCATCGCACTTGGGTTATCCTGCCGTCAGGCGGTCCTGCAGTCGGCCCGAATTCCAAAGTCTTGGTCCGGCGTCGGTTGCTGTCGCTTTTTCCCTGACTGTCAGTGTGCCAGGGGTATACAAGAGGCATCCGATGCCATTTTCTTCAGTTTTTCTTGCCCCAGATGTCAGGTGCCCCTCAAAAAGATGGTCAGTAGGTAGTACCAATAATAAAAGCTTAGCACAAACACATCCCTCCAGCTATAAGCAAATACACCACAAAGGTTGTATCAGATTTTAAGGTATTGAAAGGTTTTAGTTAGGTCAGAGGGGATGGAGGGAGGGTAACCTGGACTGCAGCAGGGTATACACTCGAACATCTACATTTATGGCAGGTACAAAACTGTACTATGTTCATCGTGTTACCCTGCTGCAGTCATCACACTTGGGTAGAATCCCAAAGCTAAGGATGTGAGGTGGAGTCAAACAGGGTTAGAGGGGGCTAGAAGGCCCTGCAAAACTGCAGTGGCGAAGCCAGCTCTAGTCTTAGAGTAAAGTGGCAAGTGATAGTGTTTGGTGAAGGTGTGTACTGAAATCCAAGTTGCAGCTTCCAGAATATCCTTGGTTGGCACCCCCCTGAGGAAGGCTGTAGATGTAGCTGCTGCCCTGGTGGAGTGGGGCCTTATGCTAGCAGGAACTGGTTTTCCATGATGGGTGTAGCAAAAACGTATGCAATGTCCTATCCATTTGGAAATGGTCTGTTTTGAGATACCCTTTCCTTGTGATGCTGTAGCATAGGATACAAAAAGTTGGTCAGATTTTCTGAAAGCCTTAGTTTTGTCCAAGTAGTAACAGCTGCCTGTGTATGTCCAAGGAATGCAGGAGCCTCTCCTTTGTTCTGTGGATTTGGAAAGAAGGTGGGTAAGTGGATGGTTTGATTTAGAGCCACCCTGGATACCACCTTTGGTATAAAGGAGGGGTTAGTTCGTAGAGAAACTCTGTCTTGATGAAAAATGAGGAAAGGCTCTACTGTCATTAGTGCCTGTAGCTCTGAGACTCTTCTGGCTGAAGTAATTGCTAGCAGCAGGGCAGACTTCCATGATATAAACTTTAAGTCAGCTGAGAAAGCTAGCTCAAAAGGTGGCAGCGTAGGTTTTTCCAGAACAAAATTTAGGTCCAAAGTTGGTGTTGGCTCTCTCCTGGGAGGCCTAATGTTTTTTGCTCTTCTGATATACTGCCTTAGAAGTGGATGTGAGAATAAGGGAGGATCCGTGTTGTAGTGAGCTGAAATAGCTGAGGCGTGGATTTTAATAGATGAAAAAGAAAGTCCTTTGTGTAACATCTCAGTTAAATATTGTAGAATCTGAGGCATGTCCGGCTGAAGGGTACTTTGGCCTTTAGCTTGGTTCCAGGCGCAAAATCTTTTCCATTTGTCTGAGTAGGCTTTCCTGGTGCTGGGCCTCCTGGCCTCCAGAATGACATCCATAACAGCTTGTGAAAGAGGGGCTGGCTGGTTGCTTAGGTGATGTTCCATGCAGCCAAATTTAAGGTTTTGAGCTGGCTGTGTAGAATCTGACTGCCTTGCTGTGTGAGTAGATGAGGAATTTGTGGTAAAATCCATGGTGGGTCCTGGGTCATGTTCCTTAGTAGTGGGTACCAGTGCTGGCGTGGCCAGTCCGGGGCAATGAGTATCATTTGAGGTCTCTCCATCCTGACTTTCAGCAGCACCTTTGTGAGAAGGGGCAATGGAAGAAAGGCATATACTGTCAGCATTTTCCAACTGAATGAGAGCGCGTCCACTTTCCAAGCTTGATGGTGAAATGTCCTTGTGCAAAATTTTGAAAGCTGATGGTTTTTGGGGTTGGCAAACAGGTCTATGTCTGGGCGCCCACATTTTTGAGTTATCATTGCAAATACTTGTGGATCCAGTTTCCACTCGTGGGGATCCATGATGTTTCTGCTTAGGTCGTCTGCCAATGTGTTCTTTTTTCCTGGCAGGAATGGAGCTTGTAATTGAACTTGGTAAGCCAGTGCTGTGTTCCACAAGGTCATTGCTTGCCTGCATAGAGGGTAGAAGTGTGTACCCACTTGTTTGTTTATGTACCACATTACTGTGGTGTTGTCTGTCCTTATTATAAAGCTGTCCTGGATGTAAGAGGTCCTTGAAGGCTGTCAGAGCATTCTGTACAGCTAGCATTTCTTTTTGATTGATGTGCAGATTCCTTTGATCTGCAGTCCATATGCCTTGAACGCACCGTCCTGCCATGTGTGCCCCCCAGGCATAGTCCGATGCATCTGTTGTCATAGTTTGCCTGGATGGGGGTAAGGTGAAAGGCTAACCCTTGTTGAGGTGACATGCCTGTGACCACCATAGAAACTCCTGTTGAAGGCAGGGAATGAAAGGTATCGTTTCCAAGCTGTGGCTGTGTTGAGACCATACGCTTTTCAGGTACCATTGTAATTTCCTCATGGTATTAGTAGTATACAAGATGCCATGAAGCCCAAGGCTTGCAGAATTTTTCTTGTAGGGAGTTGGGTCTTTGCTGCCATTATTTTGAAGTATTGAGTTAGTTGTAGTTGTTTGTCTTGTGTCAGATAAGCCATCTGGGCCGTTGTATTCAAGCTGGCACCCAGGAATGTCATATTTTGTGAGGGTATTAGTTTTGATTTATTTTTGTTTACTGTATACCCTAGGCAACTTAGAAGGTGTTTTACAAAAGTCAGATGTCGCAAGAGAATGTCCTTGCTTTCTGCTTGGATGAGGGAGTCGTCCAGGTATGGGTATATTTGAATTCATCTGTCTGCAGAATGCAATCACTGGTGCCAGGCATTTTGTGAAGACCCTGGGTGCAGTAGATAAGCCAAAGGGCAGTGCAGAGAATTGGTAATGGGTTGAACCTGCAATGAAACGGAGGTATCTTCTGCAATTTTGTCTGATAGGGACATGCAGGTATGCCTCCTTGAGGTCCAACGTTACTAGCCAAGCTTTCTTGTCCAACATGGGAAGAAGCTGCTGCAGTGTTAGCATCTTGAATTTGGGTACTTGCAAGAAGGTGTTTAGAACTGAAAGGTCCAAAATGGGTCTCCAAGCATTGTCCTTTCTGGGGACTAGAAAGAACCTTGAGTAAAATCCTTGGCCTTGCTCCTGTGTAGGTACCAGCTGAATGGCTCTCATGTCCATGAGAGCTGGAATTTGTTTTTGTGCCCTCTGCCCATTGATTTTGTGGCAAGTTTGGCATTCCTTTTATCCTTGGCAAGGTGTGGAAATGGAATCTGTATCCTTGTGAGATAATGTCTAGGACCCATTTGTCCTTTGTGATGATGCGCCAGTTGTCTATAAAAAATGCTAATTTTCCTCCCAAGGGAGCTGCCAAGAGTTTTTTGCTTGGCAGTTTGAGGTTTAAGTCATTGTGTTTGTCTTCTAGTAGTTTGGGACCTGTCTTCTCCTCCCTTCTGTGTTGCAGTGCCCCATTGGCGAGGTTTGTAAGGGATTTGTGCTTGTCCTCTGCCCCTTGGGCGTCTATATTTACCCCTCTGTGGTCTGTCAAGAGGCTGGAAAGGACCAATTTTTTGTTGGCCAATTTCTGCTGAAGCGTGGGGGTTGTACCTGTAAGAAATCTTTGACCGTCTGCATAGATTTTGCCTTATCCTCCATTTTCTTTAAAACCTCTTCTGCTTTAACCCCAAATAAGACATCCTGCTGTAAGGGTGCATCTAGTAACTTTGCTTTAACATGATCAGGCAGAGTTTGTTCCTTTAACCAAGCATGCCTACGTATAACAGACCCAGTAACAGCTGCTCTACAGGAAGCTTCCAAGGAATCAAATCCACATTGTAAAGTATGTTTGCCCACCTGTTCAGCTGCATGTAACAGATCCTGCATTTCTTTGAATTCAGACTGTTGAGGGTGAGTGCTCATCTTTTGTTTTATTTGAGACATTAGGAATTGCTGGTATTTCAGCATGTGAATTGACAATTTAGTGCTCTCATAGTTAGAGTAGCTGAGGTGTAAACCTTCTTCCCCCACCTATCTAGTGCTCTGGAGTCCCTTTCAGAGGGTACAGGATTTTTAGTCATAGAAGCCTTAGCCCCTTTGGGACCCTGGGAGATAGTCTCTGGGTCAGCAACAGGGCTTTTGTAAAGGAATTTGTGAGAGTCAGGCACTCTATAATATCTATCTGGTCTGGCTGGAGCAGGAGGCAGAGAATCTGGATTTAGACTAGATTCTAAGTAAACATCATCCACAATGTCTAAAACTGGAGGGATAGCAAGTGGTCTGTGCTGGGGGAGTAAAAGGAACTCTCGGAGCCTTTTCTTTGAGTCTGAGTAGTCCTGACCTTCCCAGTGGAAATGTTCCCTCATGGTATGTAAGGTTTCCCCAAAGGAATAGTCTTCAGGGGGAGAAGCTGAGGGAATGGAATCTTCAGCATCAGAATCTTCATAAGGGGGAAAGGAGTAATCCTGTTCCTCAGAGGAGCCTGAGGAAGTAGACACTTGATCAGAGGAGGCATAATCCTCCTCTTGTCTAGGCCTGTTGTCTGGGGGGGATTGGGAACCCCTGATTAAAGAAATCAAATCTTCCGCCACTTTAAGCATCTGTTTCTTAGGCATGGGGCCTTGAACTGGAGACTGATGTACAGTCTTTTTTGGTTTTAGAGGAGTCTTAAGCTTAGCATAAGACTTTATGGTGAGAGTAGTTGGTCTGAAGACACCTTCTGAAACCGAAGGTGTTTCCGGAGCACCGGCTTCTCCTTCTGCAATGTTGTCGGAAGGGCCTAAAGAAAATGGCTGCGTCGGCCTAGAACTCTCTGCTTGAGAATCCGAACGGTCTGGGGTTCCAATTCTGCGGTCGTCAGGGGCTGCGTAGGTGCCTCACTGAAAACCGGAGAACCGGCGACCAGCCCAGCCGAGGCCTCGGAGTCTGGCTTGGATCTAGGCTGCCTGTCTTTATCTTTGCGTTTTTTATGCACACCGGTAGTCGGTTGCTCCGACGGCATAGTGTAATTAAATTTCCTCCCGAAGTAGTGTCGTGCGAAATCAAAGCGTCGCTTTACAGTTCGCTTATTGAACCTAGCACAAAACAGACAACCAGTGACGTTGTGGTCTGGGCCTAGGCAAGGTATACAATAAGAATGAATGTCCTTATGAGGTATTTGCTTCCCACAAGAAATGCAATTGTTAACTTTTTCTGACATCGGACTGAGGCAAGAAAAGGTTCCCCAACGGGCTACTTAGCTTTGAAGACTTCGGACTGAAATTCGATTCGAAAATCTCAGGTGTCGGCCGACCGGCACTTGCAAACTGCTTCTGCTTCGGGCACAACACGGCAAGAAAGACTGAAGAAAATGGTGTTGGATGCCTCTTATATACCCATGGAGCACTGACGTCAGGGAAGAAGCGACAGCAACCGACGCCGGACCAAGACTTTGGAATTCGGGCCGACTGCGGACTGCCTGACGGCAGGATAACCCAAGTGCGACGACTGCAGCAGGGTAACACGATGAACATCTGCTTCAAGCTCCTTGGCAAGAAAGACTGATGTAATGGTGTTGGCTGCCTGTTTTTATACCCCTGACGACCTGACGTCAGTCCTGAAGCGATAGCAACCGATGCAGAAATATTAAGTCTCTGGTATTCGGGCCGATTGGGGTTATCTGCCCCCCCACCTACGTATGAAGGCGTCCGTGGTCACCGTGGTCAGAGGGGAGGGAAGAATAAACGGATGACCACGAAGGTGGTCCAGGGACTGAATCCACCAAAGAAGACAATCCCTGCAGGCTTGCAATAGACTAACAGAATGGGACAATGGTAGCTCTAGAAACAACCACTGAACCACTAGAGTTCATTGCAGCACCCTCATGTGTAACCAAGCTGTGGGTATGAGAGTGACTGTGGCCACCATGGACCTCAACGCTCACAAGACCAATTTCATTGGAGGAGATTGAACTTGAAGAATGCACAAGACATAATGTTTAAGGGACTGAAGTCTGTCTGGTGTCAGAAAAACCTTGGTCTGAATGACATCTAACCAGGCTCCAATGAAATCCAGAACTTGAACTAGTTCTAACAGGGATATGTTGAGATTTATGGTGATGCCCAACTGGTCGATGGTCTGGATAAGGAAATCGCTGGCTTGACAGAGTCTATGCCTGGAGGGAGTGGAAAGGAGCTAATCGTCCAGATAGGGGAAGACCTGGAAGCCCTGCGTCCACAGGTGAGCCACTACCACCGCCATCACTTTGGTGAACACCCTGGGGGCTATGGGGAGACCAAAGGGTAGCGCTCTGAACTGGTAAATGATTGGTTCCCAGCCGGAAGTGGAGAAACTCCTCCCGAAAGCATTTGTCCATTTTGATGTAATAGTACACATACTGAAGGTCTAGTGAGCACATCCAGTCGTTCTCCTGAAGGACGGACAGGATAGACTGGAGTGCGACCATCCGGAACTTAGTCTTGGCAATGGACAGGTTCAGGGTAGAGAGATCCAGAATTGGTCTCAAGTTGCTCGTTTTCTTTGGCACTAAAAAGAATCTGGAATAGATGCCTAATCCAGACTGGCCTGGGGGGATGGGCTGGATGGCTTGTTTTTTGAGCCGCTTGGAAATTTCCAGTGTTGCATCCTCCCTTTGCGTGGGTGGGATGTCTGGAAGGTGTTTGGGAGGAACTGAATATCCTCTGGATATGACAACACCCAACAATCGTCTGTTATAGACTCCCAGGCTGTTAGGTGAAGCGAGAGTCAAACGCCCGACTGCCTCCAGAGACGAGCAAGCGGGCAGCACTTCAGGGCTGCTGCACGGGCCTATCCAGGAAGGAATCCTGAGACTCGTGGTTCCTCGGACCTCCTCTGCCACAAAGGAGGCATCTTTTAAATCCCCCTCTGCCTCTAGGGGAAGACGAGTCCTGAGCATCTTTGGTATAACCCTGAGACTTCCAGAACATCTTCTTCGCCCCTCATGGATTCCTGGAAAAGGTTTGCTGAGGAGCTGAGAAGCAGATTCCGACAGCAGACAAGGTCTTCCCCATCCTTCTCGCTCTGGACCAAAGTGTCACGTACAGCCTTTCCAAAAAGAGTGGAACCATCGCATGGGGCATTCGTAAAACATGCCCTGAAGGGCTCCAAAAAGTTACAAAATCGGAGCCAGGCATGACGCCTGATGGGAGCACCTGCAAGGGCCGCTCTAGCGGTGCCTTCAGTCGCGTTAAATAGGAGCCGCATAGAAGTATTGGAAATGGAGGCTAAGGATGGCCATCCAGGAGGAAAAGCTCTTCTTTTCCTCTGCCGACATGGACCCTAGGGCAGATCTAGCAGTCTTCTTAACAAGGTCACACTGGAGCCTGATGACGTGTGCCATGTAGTTCAGCAAACGTACAGAAAACATTGCTGAAGCGCAAACCTGCTTCCCAAAATGGTACATGGTCCTAGACTCTCGGTCCGGAGGAAGGACTGTGGAGGTCTCCTGTGCTAGCTCCTTCTTAGTGGCTGCCGCCGCCACCATGACATTGACACGGGATCCCTTAGACCAATGAGATTTATCAAAAGGGGCACTGAGAATCTTTGGGGATGGACTCCAACGTGTCGGAATCCTTCCACTCCTGAAATGTAATAAGATCCACCAGGGGATCTGCGGTGGGGGGAACAGCCAGGATGTAGAGGGTCCTGCACCAAATGCCTCCAGAACACGGACTTGTCAGGGCTGGGTTTGTGGGCAAATCACCCCCACACTGACAAAGGATCTCCATGATGTATCCAAATGAGATATCCTATGGGGGTGCTCGGGGGAACCCTCCCCTTCCTCCAAGTCGGTGTCCTCCATGACAGACTCCAGATGGGAGTCCAACTGTCTCTTTTTACATGTGTGTTTTTGAGGAACCTCCTCGGGGGGGAGTCTCTGGGGTGGACTTGAAAACATCCAGCTGTTCTCATGGGGGAACTCCCTGGGGAGGAGATGCTGCAAGTTGTCCCTGAGGGGGCAGGATGGCAGAATCTGGACCATAGAGGGAGCCAGGATGGACTAGAGAACAAGGTCGTCAAGGGTCTCAATGGGATCGAGAGAACTCTCTCCACCACTTCAAAGGCAGAAGGAGAACGATCCCCTGGAGCTGAGGGTATGATTGGGTCCGTAATCCTCTGGATCAATGGGGAAGCTGAGGCCAAACTTCCAGGGGCCGAGACTCCAAGTGGAAGGCCCACCTCTGAAGAACTCAGAGCCGAAACCACCCAATCGGATCCGGAGCAGAGGCTATGGCTCAGAGCCGGAGCAGAGGCTATGGCTCAGAGAGCCGGAGCAGACCTGCTCAAGGCAATGGTCGGCATTGAGGTACCAGGTACAGTCAGCACCAACCCCCTTGATGCAGATGGTCCTTGGTCCTTTGACACAAGGGTTCCGAAATCAGGGGTCAGATCGGAGTGATTGGAACAAAAGCAGACTGCATGCCCCCAGCCCTAGAGCGGGAGGGGGCAGACAAGACTCCCATCTGCATCTGCATGCAGATGAATCTCGGATTCATCCTGTCCACCCGGGCTTCGGAGAGGCTGCTGGTGGATCTTGCATATGAGGCCACAGACACTGGCCTAGACAAGTGGTGGGGTGAAGCGGACACTGGTGAACAGCTCAGAGACACCTCCGGTTCTGGGGAAAAGCAAGGGGAATGGAGCCAGGGGGAACTTGAGCTAAGACCCAGGTGAGATTTCGCCGGTGGGTCAGCAGAGGAGGAGCAGCCTATCCCAATGCTTGCGCTTCTCTCAGTCCCTGGTCCTCTTGGAGAGAGGTTGAGTCCCATAGCCCACGGTGGAGGGAGTAGCAGAAGTGGCAGAGAAGTGCAGAAGAGGAAGCTTGGGCCTCCGCAGTGGGAGATGGAAGGAGGCCCTCAAGTATCAGTTTGTTCCTCCTGTCGATCAATGCACAGTGACTGAACCCCGCGCAGATAGAGTAGGATGAATTGAGGTGCTGGACCCCTAAGCACACAATGCACACAGTGTGGCCATCTGCAGGGGAAAGCTTATGGCTACATTCTGTGCACTTCATAAATTCCAGTTTGGGTCTCTCTGCCATAGCGGAGAGAGATATCCACCAACAGGCACACAAATACACACACTGCCCTAAGGAAAGGATAAAAAGAAACAGGAATAAGTTTTTTTTTTTGCGCTATAAAAACTGACGCATGAATGCGAGAAAGGTAGGGGGAAAGAAAAAGAGAAAGGTAAAAGATAGAACTACCTCACTTACCCAAAAAAGCTACTGGAGCAGTAGACCACGATGCTTGCTATGAGCACGGCAAACAAGAGCTGAGGGGAGGAAGGGGACAAGGGCATTATGGGTAGGGGAGGAGCTTGGAGTCGCATCCGATGCTGGAGAAATGCAGCAGAGTTGGATCCCTCCCAGATCTGTGTCCCACAGGATGAAGACCAAATGAAAACAACAATTTCACATCAACAGGTAATAATCCCAATGGTTAAAGGTGAGGCACCAACCAAAAAAAATCTCAGATTGAAATTAGATTTCTAGTAGCAGAATTCCTTCCTTCCTTGAGTACCTGTTGCACGCCCTCATAAAAAGGTGCCCAAAACATATTAAAACTTATCAAACTCCCAGTCTTGAGTGAGCAGATCCAATCTGCGAGGAGGCTTGGGGTAACTGTCCCTGGCCAATTTCATAAGACTGGTGAACCAATGCTGGCTGGGCCAGAAGGGAGTCACCACAATAATTTTTGGGGCATCTTTCTGAATCTTCAGAATGACCCTTGATATCAATGGCAAGGGTGGAAATACATGCAGGATTATTCCAACCATAGAAATGAAATTGTATTTGTTTTTTGTCCTGCCTGCAAGGCATCCTGGTGCAGAATTTACTTTAGATGTATTTTGAAAGGAGGCAAAGAGATCTATTTGAGATGCTCCCCCATGACTTGACCCACTCCTGGAGGGCCCCCCTCATTCAAACTTCCACACGTTTGCCAATTCCATACATCCAACACCCATACAGCAGAAGGAATGGCAGAGTCTCGCATAGGAGTCCCTTCGTAATCCAGGTTCCTCTAGAACAAAAGAGGCAGGGAGATAGTTGGGTGGGAAAGTGAGGAGGAATGAAAGTTATGGTGAAACATAACCTTTTAATCTGACCCTATAGTGAGGTGGAATGAAGAAGACAGAGTCCCCAGATACGCAGATCCCGAGTGGCCCTCATGGATAAATATACTGGACCACCATCAAACAAAAAAGTCCTGCTCCTGGATATGATATCCAACTTGTAGTGCGATACAAAGGTGTGACTGTTAGCAACTGCTGTGCAAATATCAATACAGGTTGTAGAACAGAAAGCAGAAGAAATGGCCATAGTTCTGGTGGAACGTGCTCTGGGAGGTCTAGGTAATTCCAATCCTTTGAGTGAGTAAATGTACGAAATGCAACCAAATATCAATTTTGCTAAGGTAATTTTGAACACAGCTTGTTCTCGTCTATTAGATAAGAAGGTTACAGAGAGCTGGTCAGACTTCCTGTGCTGCTTACTCCTGTTCAAGTAAAAACGGAGTCTATGAATGTCTAGAAAACTGAGTCTATGAATGTCTAAAAGGTGAAGAATATACTCCCCCTTTAATTGAAGAAAACTGGAAACATTACTGGTAATTAGATGAATTGGTTGATATTGTCCTCAGTGGTTACTTTGGGAATAAAGGAAGGATTGCTGTGCAACGATACTCTATCCTTATGAAATCTATGTAAGGAGGCTTGGAGGATATGGCTTGTAATTCAGAAATTCTCTTAGCGAAAGTTATATCCACCAAAAAGACAGTTTTCCATGACAAAAACTTCATGTCACAACTTGCAGCTGGTTCGAAGGGTCCCTGGGTCAAAGCCTAAGAAAACACCTTTCATGATGATTTTGCACAGTCTAAAAGTGAACAGAGAATGAGACTTGACTTGCAACATGGAAATTAGAAATAGCTAACTGAAGCTTGATAGTAGAGAAAATCTAGCACCTTCCTCGAATAGAGTACTAAGAAATAGTAAAACGTCTGAAACTGGTGCCGATACGTGTTTCTGCTTGTGGCCCAAGTAACAAATCTCTTCCATTTACAGATGTAGACTTTTTTGGTGGAAGCCTTTTGCAAGGCTAGAAGTATCTTTCAGACCTGGAAATTAAGCCTAGACTGTCTCATTAGGGTTGCAAGTGGTCAGTTTGAGGGTACAAAAATTCAGACGTTGCATCCCTGAGGAATGAGAAAGGAGGTCCTGACTTGGCTCAAGTATCCAAGAGGACATTTCAGATGAGACCGTGGAAGAGGAACCACACCGGACAAGGCCAGAAGAGAGCAATGAGGATGATCAAGCTCTTCAACCTGCTTGCCTTCTGAAGAAACCTTGGGATGAGTGGAAGAAGAAAAGCATACAGGAGACCGGTGGGACCAATTGTGGACTAGTGCATCCCTCTGGGACTCCCCTGGAGGAGGGATCAGAGTGGAGAACTTGCTGCAATTGTTGTTGAGGGGAAGAAGCAAAGAGGTCACAGCAAGCTTGACCCCAACGGCTGAAGATCAGGTCCGCCACCGAATGATTGCTCCTAGTTCTGCACGAGTGGTCCCTCAATCTGCTGAGTCTATCTATTAGATCTTTAGTTTTCCCCGGGTATGCACTGCAACTAGAAGGCGGTCTGAAAATAAATTGCCCATTCCCACACCCTCATGGCCTCCCTGCACAAGGGCCAAGAATTAGTTCTTCCTTGCTTGATGTACCAGACAACAGATATGATGTCAGTGTGTACCACAATAGTCCCCAAGAGGAGACAGTTCTGAAAGGCTTACATTAGGAGGATCGGTATCATCTCTAGGACACCGATATGCAACCTGGTCTCGATAGAGGACCACGTGCCTTAGAACATCTTCCCATTGTAATGTGCCCCCCCCCACACACACACACACACCTGAACTGGGAAGCATCCATGGTCACGGTGGCTATAGGGGGTGTTTGTTTAAGAATGGTGTGCCTAGACGGAGACTGTCTGACTGTATGCACCAGCTGAGGTGGGAGTGGTAACGAGCCAATCGTCAAGTATGGAAATACCTGGAACCCTCTTGAGCCTCAAGTGAGCTGCTACCACTGCCATGCATTTGGTGAACACCCAGGGGGCTGTGGTGAGCCCAAAGGGCAGTACTCTGAACTGGTGAAGACCTGAAATGCAGATATCTCCTGGAGTGGCTCTCAATTTTAATGTGATAGAACATGTCCTTGAGATCTACTGAGTACATCTAGTCTCCCTTGTGCAACAGTCGCAGAATGGACTGAACAGTGAATATGTGGAACCTCGACTTCTTTAGATATGTGATCAGCTTGCTTAGATCCATGATGGATCTTAGGTCTCCTGTATTTTTCAGCACCAAAAAGAAGTGGGAGTAGGTTCCTAATCCTGCTTGCTCAGCTGGAACCTCCTGGATGACTTTTTTGTAACAGTTGTTGAATTTCCTGTGCTACCTGTTCCCTCTGACTGAGTGGCACATCCAGAAGGCTTTTGGAGTTAAGAGGGAAGAGAAAAGGGAATGTAATAGCCTCTGGAAATTATGCTTAGCACCCCAATGGTTTTGAGTCAACTGGTTCTAGGCTTCTGAGTGCAATGCTAGTCATTTCTCAACTGCCTCCACAGACAGTCAAGTCAGAGAGAGCTTCAGGGCTCATCGGGAAAGGTTCCCTAAAGTCCTGGCTCTGTGGACCCCCTCTGCCTCTAGGGTGGCATCTACCATCAAAACCTCCCCTTCTGCCTCTAGAGGAAAGTTCCACATGCGGGTCCTGGAAAGGCCCTTAAGAAATGCAAAACCATATTTTCTTGCCTCCACACTGGTTCCTTCAAAAGGACCTGTAAGGGGTAGAAATTTTGATTCCTACAACAAAAAGGGTCTTCCCATCCTTTTCACTGCAGTTGGGTGAATCTCTAACTGATGGCCCAGACAGTGAGACACCATAATAAGGGGCATTATCAAAGGATGCCTTAAAACAGCTCCGCGAAATCACATAGCCTCATCCAGGAATGCCTCCTTAGGGAAAGTCTGGAACCTGCTGCTTGTGAGGTACCTTACGTGGTATGGAAGATCAACCTCATCGAGGAGTTGGCAACTGATGCTGGAGTGGTCAGTTTGGGAGAAATTTTCTTAAATTCCTCCACAGTCATGGAGTCAAAGAAGTGGACAGTTCCTTGATCAAATCTCTCTGAAGCTGGGCAGAGAGTGTACATCCAGCGTAAAGGTGGCCAAGGCGTAAATGCGCTTTCCAAACTTCTCCAGTGCTCCAGACTCCTTGTTAGGTGGATGGACATTAGCAGTTTCTTCTACCAGTTCTTAGTGGCTGCCACCACCATGACTGCATCAATTATGGGACCCTTGCCCCAATATTTCCTATCTGCAGGGGGTAAGAGAAACCTATCAGGTTGCTTGAGTACGGGCTCGATGGTGTCTGGTTCCTTTCATGCCTGGGACACCAAATCAACCAAGGCATCCACCGGGGAGGAAGTCACCCAGGACGTAGATGGGCCTATCCAGAATGACTACTTAGGAGGAGGAGGTTGGGCAGACCATCCACTTTTTTTGCTCCAAGATATTTAATATCTCTCAGAGGAAGTCAATGTCCTTTGTTAGACACTCCAATGGGGAGTCAACATGCCTCCTTTGGAAGCCTTCTTCTAAGGGGCTTCCTCAGCTGAGTATCAGAAGGGGATCCTTTCTGGCCAGGTAGATCTTTGAGGCCACTCGGGACAGGTAGACTCATGGGAGGACAAATGTGTTCAAGGCCTAGATTCAATGGGGGTGGATTGGGGGGACATGTGTCGTGTTATCTCCAACTCAGGAGAAAAACCTCTCCACTATCTGCAAGGCCAAAGGACCAGAAGTTGTCCATTCCATCTCCCCTAAAGCTGAAACCACCAAGGAAAACAGCCAGGACTCACCCTGGATCTGCAACCTACAGAAGGGACCAGACCCGAGCTGTCTTGTGCTGACATGCTTAGAGGAACAGCTGAGAAGAAAGAACCATACCCCATTCCCCTGGACCCAGCACCGCCACCACAGCTCTGAAACCCACTCTGGTCCGAGAGAACTGGAACAGAGCTAGTTAAGGAGAGAGTACAGTTGTGTACACTTACCATAAATGTAGATGTTCTGAGTGTATTCACTGTTGCAGTCATCACACTTGGGTTATCTGCCTGCAGGTAAGCCCTCAGTCGGCCCGAATACCAGAGTCTTGGGATTTTTGCGTCGGATGCTGTCTGCTTTTCCATAAGGTCAGGTTGTCAGGGGTACAAAACACACATCCAATGCCATTACATCAGTTTTTCTTGCCCCAGATGTCAGGTGCCCCCAAAATAGGAAGCAATTACATGGTGTGGAACACCTCCAGTAAAAAGTAAATACTATTGCCATAAGATATGGCCAAAAAAGAGGAACGGTAGAAAGTATAGAAAAGTCAGGGGGCTGGAGGGAGGGTAACCAGGACTGCAACAGTGAATACACTCTAACATCTACATTTATGGTAAGTGTACACAACTGTACTATGTTCTTCGTGTTTCACTGTTGCAGTCATCACTTGGGTTGATTCCCAAAGCTGAGGAAGGGTGCAGGCAGTCAAGTAGCAGCAAATCCAGCTCTGGATTTAGAAAAGATAGGTTAAGTGGTAATGCTTGGTGAAGGTGTGTATTGACTCAAGGTTGCAGTTTCCAGGATGTCCCTGGTAGGGACTCCCCTGAGAAATGCTGTAGAGGTTGGGGAAGCCCTAGTGGAATGGGCTCTGATCCGCTGTGGGTTAGGTTTTCCATGGTGCCTGTAGCAGAAATTGATGCAGTGTGCTATCCATTTGGAGATGGTTTGCTTTGAAATGGCCTTGCCCTCTGCCCCTGTAGCAAAGCTGACTAGCAGCTGATCAGATTTTCAAACAGTTTAGTCCTGTCAAGACAGAACCTAAGCTGTCTGTGCACGTCCAAGGAGTGCAGGATACTTTCCCCTTTATTCTGAGGATTAGGAAAAAAGGTTGGTAAAATGGATGGATTGGTTTAAAGCCACACTGGATACCACCTTGGGCATAAATAATGGTTTGGTCCTGAGGGAAACCGTGTCCGCATGGAAGACAATGAAGGGTTCCACAGCCATAAGGGCCTGTAACTCGGACACTCTTCTTGCTGAAGTGATGGCTAGAAGTAAGGCTGTTTTCCAAGAGAGGAATTTTAACTCTGCTGTATAGCAGCAGGCTCAAAAGGGGGAAGCATGAGCTTCTCTAGTACAACGTTAAGGTCCCAGGCAGGAGTGGGAGCTCTCCTCGGGGGTCTTAAATGGTTAGCTCCTCTCAGGAACTGTTTGATCAGAGGGGTGGCTCAGTATTGCAATGAGCTGAGATGGCAGAGGCATGAATCTTAATGGATGAGAAGGACAGGCCTTTGTGGAGCAACTCTGCTAGATAATCTAGGATTTGAGGTAAGGTGGGCAAGGCTGTGTCCTTTCCCTGAGACTGGCTCCAAGACCAGTATTTTTTCCACTTTTCTGAACAGGATTTCCTAGTACTAGGCCTCCTGGCCTTAAGGATGACATCCAGCACCTGTTTGCTCAGGGTTGCTGGTGATGTATTCAGGTAATAAGCCAAGCTGCTAGGGTCAGGGTTTGCAGCTGAGGATGCAAAATCTGGCCTTCCTGCTGGAACAGAAGGGAGGGGGTCTGATGAAGGTGGCACTGTTGTCAGACTGTGTAAAAGTGGGTATTAGTGCTGGCATGGCCAGTCTGGTGCAATAAAGATTTTCCTTGACCTGTCCTGTTTGATCTTGAGTAGTACTTTCGAGAGGAGGGGCAGAGGGGGAAATGCATAGATTGAGAGGTTTTCCCATGTAAAGAACAGGGCATCCATGCTTGGCTGTGGGGAGTTCTGGTGCAAAATTTGCTCAATTGATGGTTCTGGGAGGAAGCAAAGAGGTCCACCTTTAGTGCCCTCCACCGGTGGATTAGAAGCTTGAATGAATTGGGTTCCAGTTTCCACTCAAGCGGGTCCATTAGATTTCTGCTCAAGTCGTCTGCCAGTGAATTTCGTTTGCCTGGCAGGAATTAAGCTTGCAGGTGCACTTGGTTGCTCAAGGCTGTGTTCCACAGAGTCATGGCTAGCCTGCTGAGTGGGTAGGAATGAGTTCCCCCCTGCTTGTTTATGTACCACATGACTGTGGTGTTGTCTGTCTTTATCAAGAGTTGTCCTGGAAGGATAAGGTATCGGAAGGCTGTCAATGCATTCTGTATAGCTAACATTTCTTTTTGCTTGATATGCAGGTGCATTTGTCCTGGGCTCCCATTTGCCTTGAATGCATTTGCCTGTCATGCGAGTCCCCCATGCATAGTTTGATGTGTCTATTGTCAGGGTTTGGGCGGCAGGGGGTTGAATGAAAGGGATTCCCTTGTTGTGATTGCAGGCCTTTGCCCACCAAAGGAACTCTCTCCTTAGGCAAGGGTTTCCAGGTCCTGAGAATGTTGACACCAGAGATTTTTAAGTACCACTGAAGTTTCCTCACATGCAGTCTTGCACATGGAATTAGAGAATGCATGAGGCCATGAACCCTAGGGCTTGCGGTGTTTTTCTTGCAGATAGCTGGGTTTGGGTGGCCAGTAGTTTGAAGTAATTTGTCAAATAAACCTTTTTCTGGAGTGAGGAATGCCATCTGGGAAGTTGTGTTAAAGCTTGCTCACAGGAATACAATTTATTGGCTGTGCACCAGATGTGACTTATTTTCATTGATGGTATACCCCAGGGAAGTTAAGTCTCTCTTTACAAATGTCAGGTGCTGAAGTAGCAATTCCTGACTGTCCGCCTGAATCAGGCAATCGTCCAAGTATGAGTAAATTTGAATGTTTCTCTGCCTGCAGTGTGCAATGGCTGTAGCCAGGCACTTTGTGAATACCCTGGGCGCAGTAGACAAGCCAAAGGGAAGTGCAGAGAACTGACAGTGCATACAGCCTACCCTGAAATTTAGATATTTCCTGCAAGATTCCCTTATAGGGATGTGCAGATAAGCTTCTTTCAAGTCTAGGGTGACCAACCAGGAGTCCTTGGCTAGCATAGGCAGCAGCTGTTGGAGTGCAAGCATTTTGAACTTTGGTGCCACCAGGAAGGTGTTGAGAATTGACAGATCCAGGATATGGCGCCAAGAGTTTTCTTTTCTGGGCACCAGAAACAGTCTGGAGTAGAAACTCTGTCCCCTTTGCTCTGTTGGAACAGGTTGAATAGCCCTGATACTGAGAAGAGAAAGTACTTGCTTTTGGGCCTCTGCCCACTGGTTTAGAGGAATGTCTGGCAATCCACTTGGGGTTGGCAGTGAATGGAAGTAGAATTTGTATCCCTGGGATACAATGTTTAAGACCAAACGGTCCGGGGTAATGTATTCCCAGTTTTTTGCATGCAGGGTGAGTTTTCCTCCTAGGGGTGCAAGTACTTGGGCATGGCTGGGAAGGAAGCAGGAGAAGTCACTGTGAACTTTCTCCATAAGAGGGTGGCTTACCACTCAATGTTTTTGAGGTAGGAGCACTCCATTGTTTAGATCTGTGCATACCCTGATAATGTAGTCTTTGTGGTCTGTTGCCCCCGAGTTTGGACTGAGGAGGTCTGGAAGGGACTGGAAAGGACCAGTTCTTTAAAGGCCAATGCTTACTGAATCTAGGTGGCTGTACCTGTAAGAAATCTTTAACAGTTTACATTGATTTAGCTTTTTCCTCCCTCTTTTTAAGAACAACTTCTGCTTTTGTGCCAAACAAACATTCTTGATTTAATGGGGCATCTAGTAATTTTGCTTTGACATGATCTGGCAAGATTTGTTCCTTTAGCCAAACATGCCTTCTCAGAACAGACCCAGTGACAGCAGCCCTGCAAGATGTTTCTAAGGCATCAAAACCACACTGCAAGGTACGTTTACCAACTTGGTTAGCACAATGCATTAACTCTTGTAAATCTTTATTTTCTGCACAATCAGGAATTAGCAACATTTTTTCATTTAATTAGCTCCATAATATGTTGCTGGTACTTCAACATGTGAAACTGGCAATTTAAAACCCTGATGGCAAGAGTTGCAGAGGTAAATACCTTCTTGCCCAATCTGATCCCGGTCCCAAGGGGTAGGGCTTCTGGCTGCAGTAGCCTTAATACATTTAGGTCCTTGGGAAATGGTCTCTGGATCCGCAATAGGATTTTTAAAGAGAGATTTGTGAGAGTCGGGTATTCTGTAGTACCTGTCAGGCTTTCTAGGAGCTGGAGGCAAAGTATCAAGGGTAAGACTTGATTCCATGAAGACATCATCTATAATATCCAGTACAGGAGGTATATAGATAGAGGCCTGTGCTGAGGAAAGTCTAAAAATTCCCCAAGTCTCTTTTTTGACTGAGGGTAGTCCTGGCATTCCCAGCGGAAATGCTCTCTTAGGGTATGCAAGGTTTCATCGAAAGAAAAGTCCTCTGGAGGGGAAGCAGAGGGAATCGAATCCTCTGAATCCTCACAGGTGGATAAGGGTATGTCCAGGTAATCAGAGGGGTCAGAGTCATTGGACTCGTGGTCTGTAGAATCAGAAGGAAAATCAATTTGTTGTCTTTTAGAGGGGGAAGGCTGGCTTCCCTAATTAAAGTAATAAGGTCTTCAGCCATTCTAAGCACTTGTTTCTAAGGCATGGGAGCTTGACAATGCACTTTGGTCGTTGGTTTCCTAGGCACAGTGCGAAATCTGGGCCTGAGAAATTCGGTAGTTTTAGTCAAAAATGAAGTAGTCGGCTTAATATGAACATCGGAAGACCTGAATACACCCTCAGAAGCCGGTGCCTGCACAGGGGGCTCCGGACCCATCCAAGGTAGAGACATCCGCAGGTTCCATAGTCTAAGAAGCATCTTGTGGCATTCCGGACTCTGAATGGGTCTCCGTAGGCCTACGAATCTGTAAAAGTGGGCATCAGGGGCTGCGAAAGCACCAGAGTACCAGCAGACTGGCGACTAGCTTAACGGAAGAGTCGTCGGCAGTTTTGGACCTATGCGGTCTTTATCCTTACGTTTTTTCAAAAGATCGGTAGTCGGATGGCTTAACGAAGCCATTTCGGAATACGGAGAACGAGTGTGAAAGAGTTTAACGACAAAGATAGCCAGACGATGAATAGTTCGGGCGCTGAACAAGACACAAAACTGACAGCGAGGAATGTCGTGGTCTGGGCCTAAACAGGTGACACAGTAAGAATGGAAATCTCTGTGAGGTATTTGCTTCCCACAGGCAAAATTTTTTTCTGACATTGGTTAGAGCAAGAAAAAAGGATAGCAAATGGGGTACTTAGCTTTAGAAAACTTCAGGTCTGAAACTCGAAAAACAAAAATTTTAGGTAGCGGCTGATTGGCACTTGCGAAACTGCTTCTGCTTCGGGCTCCCGCACAGCAAGAAAAGCTGATGTAATGGCGTTGGCTGCATGTTTTATACCCCTGACGTCATGGAAGAGGCGACAGCATCCGACGCAGAAATCCCACAATTCTGGTATTCGGGCTGACTGAGGGCTACCTGCAGGCAGATAACCCAAGTGTGATGACTGCAACAGTGAAACATGAAGAACATCAGTTGAATCCCTCAGGTCGAGACCGTCTCGACTACCTTGAAGGCCGATGGACCAGAAGAAGCTGTGGCTGGTTGCATCAGACCCAAAGGCATCAGAGCTGCCAGGTCTTGACCCTGCTCGGATCTGTACCTCGAAATAGGAGTCCTACCCAAGCTGTCCAATGCCGAAGCTCCAAGGAGCAAGGATGGCTCTGATAACATCTGAGTGGATCCCAACCTCCCAGAGCCAATGCATCAGCACTTCAGCTCAAAGACACATACTGATCCAAAGGAACTGTACTGGAAGTAATCAGAGAGATTGTTGGAGTTGAAGACCTAGTTGTCTTCAGATCCAACACAGACGCTCTCTGGGCTCCCACATCCAATGGCTCCAAAACCGAATGACAGACTGCAGAAGGTGATACTGCAACATAAGTAGACGGGAGGCCTGATTCAATGGGAGACAGACCTCCGATTCAGATGGAGTTGTTCTGGCTCACTGGAATTTCATCATCATCCTATCCACTTATGCCTTAGAAAGACTTCTGGTGGTCCTGATGGATGAAATAGTGGATTATGGCCTTGACTCTCTCCTGAACATCTGTAGAAAATGGAGAATGCAGCAGAGGATATACTGGTTCAGACAGAGAACTTGGGTAAGTGGGTTCCAAAAGACTTGGTCAATACAATGGTACGATCCAAAGATTTTGGATCTGTAGGTTTTCTTTTAGGATCTGAAGAAGTCAGATCAAATATCTTTGGTAGTTTTAGTGGTGGCTTCAAAGAAGCCATCAACAGTTTAGGAAAAATGGGTGGAAAATCTCTTATGAGATTCCTTTGTCTTTTGGTTTACTGAGGGTTCGAGTCCTTGAGGAAGATGAAGGAGGTAGCATCCCTTTGACGACCAACTTGTTATGTCTGTCTATTGGACAGACAGCGTTCTGGAGTTAAACACCGCACGAGTGCAGCAGTCAGTATTTAGATGAGCTGCTCCTAGGCAATAAATGCACTCCCTTTGGGCAACAGAATTGGGTATTCTGTGCCCACAAGAAGTGCACACTTGCTGAATCCATTTTTTTTTTTGTCATAGCTGGAATAAATAAACAGTAGTCGTACTTTATATATGTATACATGAGCTAGCAAAGAGCTACAAGAAATACTTTCGGCTTTATGGATTCTGGCTTTCTCAATGAACCCTGTTACCAGAGGATGGAGTGCACACAAAGAGAAGACTGTCTAGCAATCACAGACCTGACCATCAGGAAGATGAAAAGACAGAAGGTGGGATTTCTGATGCTGGCTAGAGATGTAAATATTTAGCATACTGTTCTGCTCCAAACTTTGGGAAACCTGTTTATCAACTGACAGTCTGAAGAACCACTCATGGTGCATCAAAAGACAATGGCTCAGCCTGTCCACAAGGGAAATGACTTCCAGGGTGTAAATCACCACAAAACACCCTATTTTTAGCTCATTACCACAACCTCATGACATTCAGCCTTTTTTGGAACCAGAAAAGATTTTGAAAAGTACCAACTCTGGCTAGTCAGGTGGGGCATTGCTGTATGGCTCTGCTGACAGAACTCGCTTTTCAGATGCTTTTAGTTGGTGGGATGACACATCAGAAAGTGGCCAAGGGGATTGAAGTGCAAATTGAGAAAAGGGTATGTGATGGCCTCTCTATCTATTATCCCTCCTATCCAACAATCCTGCAGGACAGGCATCCATCATCACAAAAGGTTTCTCATCCAGGAAAAAAAAATAAATAAATAAAAAAAAAAATAAAAAAAAAAAAAAAAAAAAGAGTTCATTCTATTTGTCACTCATTAGACCAATTATAGAGTACAACGCCCCTTTTGGTATGTACATCACAAGACATCTACAACTGGAAAGGCTGCAGAAATACCTCAAGAGGATTGCCAGCCTCAATCAGATGCCCTACGCAGACAGTCTCAAAAAACACCAGCTTTACTCTGTCACATTTCATATACTCAGAGGAGATCTCTGCCTAACATACAAAGCTATGTCAAACCCAGACCTTTTGGGCATGCTACACTTAAAGAAATTCCAATCCTTCTGAGCTACACGCTTCTAGGGGCATAAACCTTGTCACTACAATAAACAGAACATGCTGGAGGAATAGATTCCTGCCCCAGAGACTTTCCATACTCTAGAACAAACTACCTATCTATATCAAACAAAGCTCCTCATTACCACTCTTCAAGAAAAATCTTGATGATTGGATGGGAATTAGGAAATTCACCCTGGGGATCACCTCTGGCTCTGCTCGACAGTGGCACAGGAAAATAATTTTCTTGGGTGGTGAAAGCCAGGTACCTTTTTGGCAAGGCTTATATAGGCCCTAGGGCCAATAGCCTAGTACCTACCTATGAATCAATAAATGTGATTTGTTCTATCTACATATACTCCAGTCTCTAGTTTTCCACTCAGATGCCAAAGAAATCAGATGAAGTCCAGCAAAAGAGAATAATGTTATAAGAAACTACCGTGGGCAATGAAATTGCTACTGAATTCATTGTACCAAATTTCCTGCCACAAGATGGACAAAAATAAGATGACACTTCATGAAAACAAGTCAAATTAAAATATCATCTACTGTTTATAGTACACTCACTTAAAAAGTTTTTTTTTTTAATTTGACAATTTCAAAGTACTGCCCAACAGACTAAACAATTAAATCCATCCCAAGGTTTCATCTGTATTCTTAACTTTCTTTTCCTACCTGAGGAGTCAAGTTCTTATGGATCCTCTTCAGCTTTGCCTTCTTTCTCCCATTTTTTGACACAACTGTTTCCTCATAGAATTCATGAGCCAAGTCTCCATCTTCATCAAAATACATGGAACTATAGAAAGAGGAAACATACAGTTAACTGCTTGACCTGGATTACATCAGTACAATAACCAAAAGACCTGTAGTCAAAAAGTTCACATGCAGTTTATAAAAACAATTTTCCAAGAAAGATTTTGCAAGTTGTACTTTTCCCTGCCAAAAGCATTCACTGTGCCTGTCATGTGCACATGTTTATACCAGTATAAAATACAAAGGTAATATGGTCAATCCAAAAAAAGGATCCACTTTTTCAGCAGTCAAAAAACATCTCCCTATCTCAAGCAGGAAGGCCACCTAGCCGTTTTCTCGGTCTAGAGCAAACTGAAAATCTTTTTCATCTGTCAGCATAAAATTTCCTTGTGGATGGTTTATGCGAAGCCAGTCACATAGTGGAGAGGAGAGATTACAATGCCTGGCGATCACTGAAAGTGGAGAAGCCAAACTGTGAGCTTGAGACCGGGTGGCTCAACCCTTGGGGGTGAGAAATCAGATCTGGAGTTGGATCCAGGATCCCCGGTCGGCAAATCAGGTGAGGCCACAGAAAGGGGAACCATACCTGTCAAGGCCAATAAGGTGCTACGAGGATCATTTTGCTTTTCAACCGAAGGGCTTTCTTCACAAATTGAGGAATCAGAGGGCTGGGGGGGATAAGCATATAGAATTCCCGTGGGCCAATCATGGATTAGAGCGGTTGGGGATAAGAATATAGAATTCCTGTGGGCCAATCATGGATTAGAGCATCCCTCGGGGACTCCCCCTACGGTGGAAGTAGGGCAAAGTAGTTGCTGCATTTGTGGTTGGACGGGGACGCAAACAGGTCGCAGCAAGACTGGCCCCAACAGCTGAAAATCTTTGCCACTATGTTGGAGTTAAGGGACCACTCGTGAGGCAGGAGAATGCCTCTGCTCAACTTGTCTGCAATCACGTTGGAATTTCCTGGGATATGCGTTGCTATCAGAAATCGGTTGGAAGCTATCGCCCATTGCCAAACACTAACAGCCTCTCAACATAGGGGGTATGACTTGGTTCCTCCTTGTTTGTTAATATACCAAACTACTGACGTGTTGTCTGATTGGACAGCAACTGTTCCCGAAGGAAGGGCAGAATGGAATGCTTGCAATGCCAAAAGCACTGCCCTCAGTTCTAGAACGTTTATATGCAGATTGGCCTCTATATTGTACCATGTACCTTAGACTGCCATTCCCTGAAAAAGCCTCCCCCCCCACACCCTATCAGGGAAGCGTCCGTGGTCACAGTGGCGCTTGGCTGAGAGGGGGTGGAAGGGTCGCCTCCAAAGTTCTGTCTCCGACTTAATCCGCCAAATTAGGTCTTTCTTGCATTGATTTGTTATTCTGATCTGGAAAGACAAAGGATGACTGCTTGGATACCATTGGGTTAATAAAAGCCATTGTAAGAGTCTCATGTGCAGCCCTTCAAAGGGTACTAGAGACACTGATGCTGCCATTGAACCTAACAGCTACAGGACTTCTCGAGCTGAAACCATGTTGTGGCAAAGTATCATTCGGAGCTGGATCCTTAGTCTTTGTAGCCAGTGATCTGGGAGAGATATTAATAAGAAAGTAAAGTTTTGTACCTACCATAAATATAGATGTTCGAGTGTTCACACTGCTGCAGTCATTACACTTGGGTTCTCCTGCCATCAGGCAGTCCCGCAGTCGGCATGAGTTCCAAAATCTTGGTCCGGCATCGGTTGCTGTCGCTTCATCCCCGACGTCAGTGCGCCAGGGGTATACAAGATGCATCTGACGCCATTTTCTTTTTTCTTGCCTCAGATGTCAGGTGCCCCCAAGTAGGTAGGCAATACATATTGCTAGTCAAAATTATACAATAAAAACATTACCTTCAGTTAGCAGCAAATACACCCCAGAGGTTGTATAGGATAGAAAAGTATAGATAACTCCAGCTAGTTCAGAGGGGATGGAGGGAGGGTAACCTGGACTGCAGCAGTGTGAACACTCGAACATCTACATTTATGGTAGGTACAAAACTGTACTAGGTTTACCATGTTATACTGCTGCAGTCATTACACTTGGGTAGAATCCCAAAGCTGAGGTTGGGTGGTTGGTCTATAAAGAAAGAGTTAGGATTGGCTATGAGGCCCTGTAGAACTGCAGTGGCAAATCCTGCTCTGGATTTAGAGTAAAGAGGCAGGTGGTAATGCTTGGTAAAGGTGTGCACTGAACTTCAAGTTGCAGCCTCCAAAATTTCCTTGGCAAGTACTCCTCTGAGAAAGGCTGTTGAAGTGGCTGTTGCCCTGGTGGAATGTGGCCTAATGTTTTTTGGGACTGTTTTTCCATGATGTGTAGCAGTACCAAATACAGTGTCCTATCCATAGCATATGCTACAAACAGTTGCTCAGTTTTCCTGAAAGCCTTTGTTTTGTCCAAGTAGAAGCGTAGCTGCCTGTGTATGTCCAAAGAATGCAGAATTTTCTCCCCTTTATTCTGGGGGTTTGGATAAAAAGTTGGCAAATGGATGGTTTGGTTAAGAGCCACACTAGATACCACCTTTGGCATAAAGGTAGGGTTTGTCCTTAAAGATACCCTGTCCTTTATAAAAGGTTCCACTGCCATTAATGCCTGTAGCTCTAAAACTCTTCGTACTGGATTCGTGTTGTAATGTGCTGAAATGGCAGAGGTGTGGATCTTAATTGATGAGAAGGATAAGCCTCTGTCCAGCATCTCAGTTAAGTATTGTAAAATCTGAGGAATGTTTGGAACAAGAGGGTCAAGGCTTTGAGCCTGGTTCCAGGCGCAGAATCTCTTCCATTTTTCTGAGTAAGCTTTCCTGGTGCTAGGCCTCCTGGCCTCCAAAATGACAACCATAACAGCTTTAGAGAGAGGTGTTGTCTGTTTGACTAATGTATCTGCCATGCAGCCAGGTTTAGGGTTTTGAGCTGACCGTGCAGGATCAGATTGTTTTGCTGAGTAAGAAGGTGCAGAATTTGAGGCAAAATCCATGGTGGGCCCTGAGCCAAGTTCCTTAAGACAGGGTACCAGTGCTGGCGTGGCCAGTCTGGAGCAATAAGGATCATCTGTGGTTTTTCTTGTCTGGCTTTTAGGAGTACCTTTGAAAGGAGAGACATTGGCGGGAAGGCATAAACTTTTAGGTTTTTCCAGCTGAATAGAAGAGCATCCACTTTCCATGCTTGTTTGTGATAAGTCCTTGTGCAGAATTTTTGTAGTTGACAATTGAGGGGGGGAGGCAAAAAGATCTATGTCTGGGCATCCCCACTTTTGCGTTACCATGCAGAAGATTTGTGGATTCAATTTCCATTTGTGAGGGTCCATGATATTTCTGCTTAGATCGTCTGCCAGAGTATTGTTCTTTCCTGGCAGGAATTGTGCTTGCAGGTGAACTTGATACGTTACAACTCTGTTCCACAAGGTCATGGCTTGCCTGCATAGGGGATAAGAATGAGTGCCCCCTTGCTTATGTACCACATTACTGTGGTGTTGTCTGTCTTTAGTAGTAATTGTCCTGGATGTAGAAGGTCCTTGAAAGCTGTTAGGGCATTTTGAACTGCCAACATCTCTTTTTGATTGATGTGAAGATGCATCTGGTCTGTGGTCCACTTGCCCTGTATGCATTTTCCTGCCATGTGTGCTCCCCAGGTGTAATCCGAAGCATCTGTTGTTAGTTTGCCTGGCTGTGGGTTGGGTAAAAGGCTGACCCTTGTTTAGGTGACATGCCTGTGCCCACCATCGAAACTCCTGTTGTAGGCAGGGAATCATTGGTATTACTGCTTCCAAACTGTGAGAGTGTTGAGTCCAAACACTTTTCAGGTACCATTGTAGTTTCATCATATACAGTCTGGCATATGGTATTAGTAGTATGCAGGACGCCATGAATACCAGGGCCTGCAGAATTTTTCTTGCAGGGAGATGAGACTTTCTTGCCAGTAATTGAAAATATTGAGTTAGTTGAACTTGTTTGTCTGGCGTGAGGTAAGCCATCTGGGCCGTTGCATTTAAGCTGGCACCCAGGAATATAATCTGTTGCGAGGGCACTAGTTTTGACTTCTTTTCATTTACTGTGTACCCTAGAGAAATTAGCAACCTTTTTACAAACGCCAGATGCTGTAGAAGAATGTCCTTTGCCTCAGTCGTCCAGATATGGGTATATTTGAATTCCTTTTTGTCTGCAAAATGCAATTACTGGTGCCAGGCACTTTGTGAAGACCCTAGGCGCAGTAGATAAGCCAAAGGGCAGTGCAGAGAATTGGTAGTGCATTGTACCAGCTTTGAATCTGAGGTATCTTCTGCAATTTTGTCTGATAGGGACATGCAGGTATGCCTCTGAGGTCCAGAGTAACAAGCCAAGCCTTCTTGCCCAGCATGGGTAGAAGCTGCTGTAATGTCAACATTTTGAATTTCGGAATATCCAGGTAAGTATTCAGAATTGAAAGGTCTAGTATGGGCCTCCAGGCCTTGTCCTTTCTGAAGACCAGGAAGAGTCGAGTAAAATCCTGGTCCTTGTTCCTGTTTTGGTACTTTTTGAATAGCTCTCATGTCCACGAGGGCTGAAATTTGTTTTTGTGCCTCTGCCCATTGATTTTGTGGCAGGTCTGGCATTCCTTTTAGCCTTGGTAGAGTATGAAAGTATAATCTGTAACCTTGACACACAATATTCAGGACCCATTTGTCTTGGGTGATTGTTTGCCAGTTTTGAGAAAAAAAGTGCTACTTTTCCCCCTAAGGGGGCTTTCAAAAGGGACGTGCTTGGCGCACGAAGGTTAAAGTCATTGTGACTGTTTCCTGTAAGGCTGAGATTTGTCCTCACCACCTTTTGGGGTTGAGGTGCCCCACTGTTGTCATCTGCTTGAGCCTTGGGGTCGAGATCTGCCTCTTGGGCGTCTGTATCTGCCTCTCTGTGGTCTGTCTGACACTGGAAAAGACCAATTCTTTGTTAGCCAATTTCTGCTAAACCGAGGTGGCTGTACCAGTAAGGAATCCTTGACTGTTTGCATTGATTTAGCTTTATCCTCCATTTTCTTTTAACACCTCTTCTGCCTCAACACCAAACAAAGTATCATGTTGTAAGGGAGCATCCAATAATTTTGCCTTAACATAGTCAGGTAAACTTTGTTCTTTTAACCAAGCATGTCTTCGAATCACAGAACCTGTAACTGCGGCTCTACAAGAGGCCTCTAAAGAATCAAAACCACATTGCAGAGTATGTTTACCCACCTGTTCAACTGCATGCAATAAATCCTGCATTTCTTTACAATCAGGAGCTTCTGTGCTTGCAAGCATTTTCTGTTTTCACTAGCCATTAAATATTGTTGGTACTTAAGCATGTGAAATTGGCAATTTAAAGCTCTTACTGCTAAAGTTGCAGAAGTGTACTTTCTTCCCCCATCTATCCAAAGCTCTGGAATCTCTGTCAGAGGGTACTGTATTTTCTGCAATGGAAGCCTTAACTCCTTTTGGATCCTGGGAAATAGTTTCTGGATCAGCAGAAGGATTTTTGTAAAGAAATTTGTGAGAGTCAGGGACTCATCTGGCTTGGCTGGAGCAGGGGCAAAGAGTCAGGAGATAAGCTGGATTCAGAGAACACACCATCTGCAATGTCTAGCACAGGCGGAATAGCCAGGGGCCTGTGTTGAGGCAATAAAAGGAAATCCCCAAGCCTTTTCTTGGATTCCGAGTAATCTTGGCTTTCCCATTGGAAATGCCCCCTCATGGTATGTAAAGTTTCCCCAAAAGAATAATCCTCAGAAGGAGAGGCTGAAGGGATAGATTCTTCAGCATCAGAGTCCTCATAGGGGGGGTAGAGAGTATCCCTGGTCTGAAGAGGAATCAGAGGAAATGGAAACCTGATCAGAGTCATCATAGTCTGTATCCTGCCTACGCCTTTTCTCAGGAGGGGGATGGGAACCCCAGATTAGAGTAATGAGGTCTTCGGCCATTTTAAGCATCTGTTTCTTAGGCATGGAAGACTGTCCAGGAGAATGCTGTACTTGTTTCTTTGTCTTTAATGGTACTTTTGTCTTGGCTGTTGTTTTAATGGTAAGTTGTGAAGGTCTGAAAACACCCTCAGAAGCCGATGCCTGCTCAGCGGCTCCGGACCCATCTGAGGGATTAGTTTCCGTAGGCCCAATACTTTGAGTTTCCAGAGGCCTAGATGTCTCCACGTGGGAGTCGGAGGCGGCCTGTGGCTCTGAGGTAGCGGGTGTCAGGGGCTGCGAAAGCACCTCACCGAGAACTGGCGACTGGCCTAGAAGAGGTTTCGTCACCCGTTTTGGATCTCTGATGCCTGTCTTTATCCTTGTCTTTGCGTTTTTTAGGTATTGAGGTCGTCGGCTGATCAGACGGCATCGTATAATTGAACCTTCAGCCAAAGTACTGCAAAGCAAAATTAAAATGTCTTTTTAGTGCGTTTGTTAAATCTATCACAAAACTGACAACTAGTGACGCCGTGATCAGGGCCTAAGGTATGGAATACAGTAAGAGTGAAGTCCTTATGAGGTATTTGCTTCCCACAAGAAATACAATTATTAACTTTTTCTGACATCGGTCTGAGGCAAGAAAAAAGTTTCCCCAATGGGGTACTTAGCTTTATTGAAGACTTCGGATCTGAAATTCGACTTCGAAAATCTCAGGAGTCGGCCGACCGGCACTTGCAAACTGCTTCTGCACCGCGCGGCAAGAAAGACTGAAGAAAATGGCATCGGATGCATCTTATATACCCCTGGCGCACTGACGTCAGGGAAGAAGCAACAGCAACCGATGCCGGACCAAGACTTTGGAACTCAGGACAACTGCGGGAGCGCCTGACGGCAGCATAACCCAAGTGTAATGACTGCAGCAGTGTAACACTATGAACATAGGGTATTGAAAATCACCCCAATAAATCCCAAAGATTGGGTTGGAGTCAGATTGGATTTCTCCCAGTTTAGAGACTCCCAAAAAATTTGCCAAAGAGAGGGTGTAATACATGGCTGTTACCAGTAGGTGCTTGGTGGGTGCAGTAAGTAGCCAATTGTCTAAATATGGAAACACCCAGAATCCTTGTAATTTCAAGTGAGCTGTCACTACTGCCATGCATTTGGTGAACACACTGGGGGCTGTAGAGAGAGTCCGAAGGACATAGTGCAGAATTAGTAATGATTAGGTCCAAGCCAGAAGCGACAAAATCTTCTGGAGCGTTTGTCCATTTTGATGTGGTAATACACATTCTGAAGGTCTATTGAACACATCCAATCACCTTCCTCCTGAAAGGGGAGGATGGACTGAACAGTGACCATCCGGAATTTGGTTTGGGTGACAAACTTGTTTAACCTGCTAAGATCCAAAATTGGTCTCCAGTCCCCTGTCTTTTTTGGCACCAAAAAGAATCTTAAGTAGAATCGGGATACGATCTGATCTAGTGGGACTTTTTGGGTGACTCTTTTGATACAGCTTTTCTTTATGTAGAGCTGCTTCTTCCCTTAGACTGTGTGGAACGTCAGGAATTTGTTTTGGTGGCTTTGGGTAGGAATCAAATGGAATTTGGTAACCTCTGGTTATGATCTTCTGTACCCAACAATCGATGGTAATTAATACCCAGGCATTGAGGTGCAGAGAAAGACGTCCCCAACATATACACCAAGAGCAGACAGGGTCTTACCGTCCTGCTCACACCTGGCTAGCATGTCCTTCACTTTAGGGCCAAACAGGGAAGATGCTTCCACTGGAGCATCAAGGAAGGAAGACTTTAAACGATCCATGAAGTCACAAAGGCGCATCCAGGCATGACGTCTCATAACTACACCTGAACCCGCAGCTCTTGCCGCTCCTTTGGTTGCATGCGAGATTAACCTCATGGACAAATTTGATATAGACTCCAGGGTTGCTAGCAGAGGTGCTACCTTGTCATTTTCCTCATCAGACACCTGTCCTGAGAGTACCAGAGAGTTTGAAGATTAGGTCTCTGGAGTCTGGTGAAATGTGCCAGGTAGTTCAAGGACCGAATTGCAAAGGTCGATGAAGCAAAAACTCACTTCCCCAATCTATCCACCTCTTGGGACTCTGTTAGGCAAGTGAACAGGGTGGCTCTCCTCGGCGAGGTCTTTCATTGTGGTCGCTGTCACCACCGCCGCATCTACTGGTAAACCTTTAGACCAATGTGGGTTTTCTTCAGGGGGAGAGAGAGAATCTTGTCTGGTTTCCATGGGATTGCCTCAACAGAGTCAAGTTTCCTCCAGGCACACTGCACCACAAGCTAAACTAGCTCATCTGCAGGTGGGGCCACCCAAGAGGTAGATGGTCGAGCATGAAAAGTCTGCAGAAAAATGGATTCCTCGGAGGAAGGATTTTTGGGCTTCCAATCACTCCTGTTTCAATATCTCCAGGGTGTCTCCAAAGGAAACATTCAGGGGGTGATTGTGGGGACCCTTCATCGTAATCTGTATCTTCTGTAAGGGACTCCTCATGCTTCCTCTTGCATGATTTCTTCCATGGAACATCCTCAGCGGGACCTTCTGAGGAGGACCCAGAGGAAAGGGCACCCTGCTATAGGGTCTCCTGGGGGCTCTCGTGCTCGATGTCCTGGGATGGTGGCCTATGACAGCTGCAGCTCAGGGAAGGACACTGTTGGGGTTCTGACGCAGCAGGGCTTGCCTACAAAGGCAACAGCTCTCTCCACTGCTTGGAATGCAAGGCCACCTGTAGGGGGGTGGGAGCCCAGAACCAGAGAAGGACTACCTCAGAACCAGGGTCACACCATGCTCCATTGAGCCCGCTCTCAAGAATGGAGCCTCAAAAGGGATCGGTACCGACTTGGCTTCTGGCAACATGGATGGAACCATAGACAGGGTCGGCACCGAACTCTGTACTGAGGGGCCCGCAATCCAATCCTGGGTCTGAGGAAGGCATGGTTCTAAAGGAGCCGAAGACCAAAGGGTTGGCTCCGTGGCCAAAGTGAGATCCACTATTGGCACCAAAGCTGTGGATGCCGAGAGAGGCAGTGTCATGGGCTTCGAAACCTGGAAGGAGGTTGGACGGAAGACAGTAAGATGGGGTCCGTGAAGCAATATTTATAGTTAGGACTGCAGCAATGTGGATCCTCGAACATCTACATTTATGGTAGGTACAAAACTGTACTTTACCCGTCTGCTGCATCTTTTATACACATGGCGCACTGACGTCAGAGAAGAGGCGACAGCAACAGATGCCGAACCAAGATTTTGGAATTCAGACCGACTGCGGGTAGCCTGCCAGCAGGATAACCCAAGTGTAATGACTGCAACAGTGAATACACTATCTACATTTATGGTAGGTACACAACTGTACTATTCCTGTCCCAAAGACTTCCCATACTCTGGAACAAGCTACCCATCTATGTCCAGCAAAGTTCCTCATTCGCACTCTTCAAGAAAAATCTGAGTGGATGGGAAATAGGAAATATACCTGGA